>NW_024035132.1:0-4371 GCF_002237135.1 Teleopsis dalmanni | reverse complement strand
ATTTTCAGCCGGAGCTATATAATTTCAAAACACAGTATTATACTTTCAACGTGGCATGGAATCGATGCATTCTACTAATTTTCAGCCAGAGCTATATAATTTCAAAACACAGAATTATATTTTCAACGTGGCATCGATTCCATGCAGTTTAATAATTTTCAGCCGGAGCTGTATAATTTCAAAGCACAGTATTATATTTTCAAAATGACATGAAATCGATGCACTGTAATCATTTTCAGCCGGAGCTATATAATTTCAAAACACAGTATTATACTTTCAACGTGGCATGGAATCGATGCATTCTACTAATTTTCAGCCAGAGCTATATAATTTCAAAACACAGAATTATATTTTCAACGTGGCATCGATTCCATGCAGTTTAATAATTTTCAGCCGGAGCTGTATAATTTCAAAGCACAGTATTATATTTTCAAAATGACATGAAATCGATGCACTGTAATCATTTTCAGCCGGAGCTATATAATTTCAAAACACAGTATTATACTTTCAACGTGGCATGGAATCGATGCACTCTACTAATTTTCAGCCAGAGCTATATAATTTCAAAACACAGTATTATATTTTCATCGTGGCATGGAATCGATGCACTATAATCATTTACAGCCGGAGCTATATAATTTCAAAGCACAGTATTATATTTTTAACGTATCATGGATTCGATGCATTATAATAATTTTCAGCCGGAGCTATTTAATTTCAAAACACAGTATTATATTTTCAACGTGGCATGGAGTCGATGCACTATAATCATTTACAGCCGGAGCTATATAATTTCAAAGCACAGTATTATATTTTTATCGTATCATGGATTCGATGCATTATAATAATTTTCAGCCGGAGCTATATAATTTCAAAGCATAGTATAATATTTTCAACGTAGCGTGGATTCGATGCATTATAATAATTTGCAGCCGGAGCTATATAATTCCAAAACACAGTATTATATTTTCAACGTGACATCGATTCGATGCACTTTATTAATTTTCAGCCGGAGCTATATAATTTCAAAACACAGTGCAATATTTTCAACGTGGCATGGATTCGATGCACTATAATCATTTTCATTCGGAGCTATATAGTTTCAAATTACAGTATTCTATTTTCAACGTGGCATAGATTCGATGCATTATAATAATTTTCAGCCGGAGCTATATAATTTCAAAGCACAGTATTATATTTTCAAAATGACATGAAATCGATGCACTGTAATCATTTTCAGCCGGAGCTATATAATTTCAAAACACAGTATTATACTTTCAACGTGGCATGGAATCGATGCACTCTACTAATTTTCAGCCAGAGCTATATAATTTCAAAACACAGTATTATATTTTCAACGTGGCATCGATTCGATGCACTTTAATAATTTTCAGCCAGAGCTGTATAATTTCAAAGCACAGTATAATATTTTCAACGTATCATGGATTCGATGCATTATAATAATTTTTAACCGGAGCTATATAATTTCAAAGCACAGTATTATATTTTCAAAATGGCGTGAAATCGATGCACTATAATCATTTTCAGCCGGAGCTATATAATTTCAAAACACAGTATTATATTTTCAACGTGGCATGGATTCGACGCATTATAATAATTTTTAGCCAGAGCTATATAATTTCAAAACACAGTATTATATTTTCAACGTGGCATGGAGTCGATGCACTATAATCATTTACAGCCGGAGCTATATAATTTCAAAGCACAGTATTATATTTTTAACGTATCATGGATTCGATGCATTATAATCATTTTCAGCCGGAGCTATATAATTTCAAAACACAGTACTATATTTTCAACGTGGCATGGAATCGATGCACTCTACTAATTTTCAGCCAGAGCTATATAATTTCAAAACACAGTATTATATTTTCAACGTGGCATCGATTCGATGCACTTTAATAATATTCAGCCGGAGCTGTATAATTTCAAAGCACAGTATTATATTTTCAACGTGGCATGGATTCAATGCACTATAACAATTTTTAACCGGAGCTATATAATTTCAAAACACAGTATTATATTTTCAAAATGACATGAAATCGATGCACTCTACTAATTTTCAGACAGAGCTATATAATTTCAAAACACAGTATTATATTTTCAACGTGGCATGGATTCGATGCATTATAATAATTTTCAGCCGGAGCTATATAATTTCAGGTCACAGTATAATATTTTCAACGTAGCGTGGATTCGATGCATTCTACCAATTTTTAACCGGAGCTATATAATTTCAGGTCACAGTATAATATTTTCAACGTGGCATGGGTTCGATGCACTATAATAATTTTTAACCAGAGCTATATAATTTCAAAACACAGTATTTTATTTTCAACGTGGCATCGATTCGATGCATTATAAAAATTTTCAGCCGGAGCTATATAATTTCAAAACACAGTATTATATTTTCAACGTGGTATTGATTCGATGCATTATAATAATTTTCAGCCGGAGCTATGTAATTTCAAAACACAGTATTATATTTTGAACGTGGCATCGATTCGATGCATTATAATAATTTTCAGCCGGAGCTATATAATTTCAAAGCACAGTATTATATTTCAAAAGTGGCGCGAAATCGATGCACTATAATCATTTTCAGTCGGAGCTATATAATTTCAAAGCACAGTATTATATTTTCAACGTGGCATCGATTCGATGCACTATAATAATTTTTAACCGTAGCTATATAATTTCAAGGCACAGTATTATGTTTTCATCGTGGCATCGATTCGATGAACTTTAACAATTTTCAGCCGGAGCTATATAATTTCAAAACAAAGTATTATATTTTCAACGTGGCATGGATTCGATGCATTATAATAATTTTTAACCTGAGCTATATAATTTCAAAGCACAATATTATGTTTTCAACGTGGCATCGATTCGATGAACTGTAACAATTTTCAGCCGGAGCTATATAATTTCAAAACACAGTATTATATTTTCAAGGTAGCGTGGATTCGATGCACTATAATAATTTTCAGCCGGAGCTATATAATTTCAAAGCAATGTATAATATTTTCAACGTTTCATCGATTTGATGCACTTTAATAATTTTCAGCCGGAGCTATATAATTTCAAAACACAGTATTATATTTTCAACGTGACATAGATTCGATGCATTATAATAATTTTTAACCGGAGCTATATAATTTCAAAGCACAGTATTATGTTTTCAACGTGGCATCGATTCGATGAACTTTAACAATTTTCAGCCGGAGCTATATAATTTCAAAACACAGTATTATATTTTCAACGTGGCATGGATTCGATGCATTATAATAATTTTCAGCCGGAGCTATATAATTTCAGGTCACAGTATAATATTTTCAACGTAGCGTGGATTCGATGCACTCTACCAATTTTTAACCGGAGCTATATAATTGCAAAGCACAGTATAATATTTTCAACGTGGCATGGATTCGATGCACTATAATAATTTTTAACCAGAGCTATATAATTTCAAAACACAGTATTATATTTTCAACGTGGCATCGATTCGACGCATTATAAAAATTTTCAGCCGGAGCTATATAATTTCAAAACACAGTATTATATTTTCAACGTGGTATTGATTCGATGCATTATAATAATTTTCAGCCGGAGCTATGTAATTTCAAAGCACAGTATTATATTTTGAACGTGGCATCGATTCGATGCATTATAAAAATTTTCAGCCGGAGCTATATAGTTTCAAAGCACAGTATTATATTTCAAAAGTGGCGCGAAATCGATGCACTATAATCATTTTCAGTCGGAGCTATATAATTTCAAAGCACAGTATTATATTTTCAACGTGGCATGAATTCGATGCACTATAATAATTTTTAACCGTAGCTATATAATTTGAAAACACAGTATAATATTTTCAACGTAGCGTGGATTCGATGCACTCTACCAATTTTTAACCGGAGCTATATAATTGCAAAGCACAGTATAATATTTTCAACGTGGCATGGATTCGATGAACTTTAACAATTTTCAGCCGGAGCTATATAATTTCAAAACACAGTATTATATTTTCAACGTGGCATGGATTCGATGCATTATAATAATTTTCAGCCGGAGTTATATAATTTCAGGTCACAGTATAATATTTTCAACGTCTACTAATTTTTAACCGGAGCTATATAATTCACAAACACAGTATTATATTTTCAACGTGGCATCGATTCGATGCACTATAATAAATTTCAGCCGGAGCTATATAGTTTCAAAGCACAGTATAATATTTTCGACGTGGCATGGATTCGATGCACTATAATAATTTTTAACCGGAGCTATATAATTTCAAAGCACAGTATTATGTTTTCAACGTGGCATCGATTCGATGAACTTTAACAA
>NW_024035131.1:0-4376 GCF_002237135.1 Teleopsis dalmanni | reverse complement strand
CCAACGATCATACCACGTTGAATACATCGGTTTTCGTCCGCTCACTGAAATTAAGCAGCGTCGGGCGCGGTTAGTACTTAGATGGGGGACCGCTTGGGAACACCGCGTGTTGTTGGCTTCACAACACTTTTTTACTTTTTTACTTTTTTCCTTTTTTTTCCGGTTTTAATTTTTTTTATATTATTTTGTAAATAATAATATTTTTTTTTATACACCTATCTATTATTTATTTATGTAAAACGCAATTATTTAACTAATTTCTGCTGTATACGTGTACTCGCATCATTTTTAATTTTGAATTTTGAATTTTGAATTTTGAAAATCGTAATCGTGTCGTATACGCAATGCACCGTAAGCACAAGTTTTGTTCAGTTCCATATAAAATGTACAATAGGCATGTATGCGAGTGCGAGTGCAAGTGTGAGTACGAGTGCCAGCGTAAATGAAAACCTTAAATGTTAGAAAACTTTTCAAGTAAAATTACTATTTAAGAAGCTTTGCTTATATTCCTTGTCTTTATTGTATAAAATTTAATAAAACAACATTCTATTGATTGCGCCTATTTATTAGCACTAGCACCAGCACTAGCACTAGCACTAGCAGTAGCACTAGCATTCATATGTTAAATTTTTTAATAAAAATATAAGTATGTATAATAATTTTATTCTTCCTTAAAGATAAAGTTAAAGTTAATATTTAAGTTAATATTACAGGCAATAGTACTACATAATTAAGCATGTAAAATACAAACACGGATATGTTCAATAACAGTTTTAGTTTAATTTTTCTATTCTGTTCATATTAACTTCACTAGAGAAGAAGAAAAAAGAAACTTTTCTATTTTATTTAAATTGAAATGAAAAATAAAATAAAATAGCTTTGGAAATAGCTTTAGAGTATTTTCTATTTTCCATTTTCCATTTTCCATATTATATATAGTACGTAGTAAGTAGTACGTATAAGAATAAGAATAAGAATAAGAATAAGAATAAGAATAAGATTAAAATACTGGTAGATGTAGATTTTTTGAAACGCTTTCTTTGCCAACGACCATACCACGTTGAATACATCGGTTCTCGTCCGATCACCGAAATTAAGCAGCGTCGGGCGCGGTTAGTACTTAGATGGGGGACCGCTTGGGAACACCGCGTGTTGTTGGCTCCACAACACTTTTTTCCTTTTTTTTGCGGTTTTAATTTTTTTTTATTTTATTTTGTTACTAATAATATTTTTCTTTATATCACATATCTATTATTTATTTATATAAAATGCAATTATTTAACTAATTTCTGCTGTATACGTATATTCGCATCATTTTTAATTTTGAAATTGTAATCGTGTCGTATACGAAATGCACGTAAGCTCAAGATTTGTTCAGTTCCATATAAAATGTACAATAGGCATGCATGCGAGTGCGAGTGCAAGTGTGAGTACGAGTGCCAGCGTGAATGAAAACCTTAAATGATAGAAAACTTTTCAAGTAAAATTACTAATTAAGAAGCTTTGCTTATATTCCTTGTCCTTATTGAATAAAATTTAATAAAACAACAATCTATTGATTGCGCCTATTTATTAGCACTAGCACTAGCACTAGCACTAGCACTAGCACTAGCACTAGCACTAGCACTAGCACTAGCACTAGCAATAGCACTAGCACTAGCACTAGCACTAGCACTAGCACTAGCACTAGCACTAGCACTAGCACTAGCACTAGCACTAGCACTAGCACTAGCAGTAGCACTAGCACTAGCACTAGCAGTAGCACTAGCATTCATATGTTAAATTTTTTAATAAAAATATAAGTATGTATAAAATTTTATTCTTCCTTAAAGATTAAGTTAAAGTTAAAGTTAATATTGAAGTTAATATTACAGGCAATAGTACTACATAATTAAGCATGTAAAATACAAACACGGATATGTTCAATAACAGTTTTAGTTTAATTTTCCTATTCTGTTAATATTAACTTCACTAGAGAAGAAGAAAAAGAAACTTTTCTATTTTATTTTATTTAAATTGAAATGAAAAATAAAATAAAATAGCTTTGGAAATTGCTTTAGAGTATTTTCTATTTTCCATTTTCCATTTTTCATATAATATATAGTACGTAGTAAGTAGTACGTATAGAATAGAATAAGTAATAAGAATAAAAAAGTACTGGTAGATGTAGATTTTTTGAAACACTTTCTTTGCCAACGATCATACCACGTTGAATACATCGGTTTTCGTCCGCTCACTGAAATTAAGCAGCGTCGGGCGCGGTTAGTACTTAGATGGGGGACCGCTTGGGAACACCGCGTGTTGTTGGCTTCACAACACTTTTTTACTTTTTTACTTTTTTCCTTTTTTTTCCGGTTTTAATTTTTTTTATATTATTTTGTAAATAATAATATTTTTTTTTATACACCTATCTATTATTTATTTATGTAAAACGCAATTATTTAACTAATTTCTGCTGTATACGTGTACTCGCATCATTTTTAATTTTGAATTTTGAATTTTGAATTTTGAAAATCGTAATCGTGTCGTATACGCAATGCACCGTAAGCACAAGTTTTGTTCAGTTCCATATAAAATGTACAATAGGCATGTATGCGAGTGTGAGTGCGAGTGCAAGTGTGAGTACGAGTGCCAGCGTAAATGAAAACCTTAAATGTTAGAAAACTTTTCAAGTAAAATTACTATTTAAGAAGCTTTGCTTATATTCCTTGTCTTCATTGTATAAAATTTAATAAAACAACAATCTATTGATTGCGCCTATTTATTAGCACTAGCACCAGCACTAGCACTAGCACTAGCAGTAGCACTAGCATTCATATGTTAAATTTTTTAATAAAAATATAAGTATATATAATAATTTTATTCTTCCTTAAAGATAAAATTAAAGTTAAAGTTAATATTGAAGTTAATATTACAGGCAATAGTACTACATAATTAAGCATGTAAAATACAAACACGAATATGTTCAATAACAGTTTTAGTTTAATTTTTCTATTCTGTTCATATTAACTTCACTAGAGAAGAAGAAAAAAGAAACTTTTCTATTTTATTTTATTTAAATTGAAATGAAAAATAAAATAAAATAGCTTTGGAAATAGCTTTAGAGTATTTTCTATTTTCTATTTTCTATTTTCCATTTTCCATATTATATATAGTACGTAGTAAGTAGTACGTATAAGAATAAGAATAAGATTAAAATAAGATTAAAATACTGGTAGATGTAGATTTTTTGAAACGCTTTCTTTGCCAACGACCATACCACGTTGAATACATCGGTTCTCGTCCGATCACCGAAATTAAGCAGCGTCGGGCGCGGTTAGTACTTAGATGGGGGACCGCTTGGGAACACCGCGTGTTGTTGGCTTCACAACACTTTTTTACTTTTTTCCTTTTTTTTGCGGTTTTAATTTTTTTTTATTTTATTTTGTTACTAATACTATTTTTCTTTATATCACATATCTATTATTTATTTATATAAAATGCAATTATTTAACTAATTTCTGCTGTATACGTGGTGTACTCGCATCATTTTTAATTTTGAATTTTGAATTTTGAAAATCGTAATCGTGTCGTATACGCTATGCACCGTAAGCACAAGTTTTGTTCAGTTCCATATAAAATGTACAATAGGCATGTATGCGAGTGCGAGTGCAAGTGTGAGTACGAGTGCCAGCGTGAATGAAAACCTTAAATGATAGAAAACTTTTCAAGTAAAAATACTAATTAAGAAGCTTTGCTTATATTCCTTGTCCTTATTGAATAAAATTTAATAAAACAACAATCTATTGATTGCGCCTATTTATTAGCACTAGCACTAGCACTAGCACTAGCACTAGCACTAGCACTAGCACTAGCACTAGCACTAGCACTAGCACTAGCTAGCAATAGCACTAGCACTAGCACTAGCACTAGCACTAGCACTAGCACTAGCACTAGCACTAGCACTAGCACTAGCACTAGCACTAGCACTAGCAGTAGCACTAGCACTAGCACTAGCAGTAGCACTAGCATTCATATGTTAAATTTTTTAATAAAAATATAAGTATGTATAAAATTTTATTCTTCCTTAAAGATTAAGTTAAAGTTAAAGTTAATATTGAAGTTAATATTACAGGCAATAGTACTACATAATTAAGCATGTAAAATACAAACACGGATATGTTCAATAACAGTTTTAGTTTAATTTTCCTATTCTGTTCATATTAACTTCACTAGAGAAGAAGAAAAAAGAAACTTTTCTATTTTATTTTATTTAAATTGAAATAAAAATTAAATAAAATAGCTTTGGAAATTGCTTTAGAGTATTTTCTATTTTCCATTTTCCATTTTTCATATAATATATAGTACGTAGTAAGTAGTACGTATAAGAATAAGAA
>NW_024035130.1:0-4379 GCF_002237135.1 Teleopsis dalmanni | reverse complement strand
GTCTTCTTCGTCTCAACTTGAGTGAATTTTTGCTGATGCTGAAATTGTGTAGATTCTGTGTAAAGAGCGATGAGAGCGCATTAAATTCTATTGTCGGTAGTGCAAAAAAAAATTTCATATTTCTCTTCTGCTCCGATACAAGCAGTCGTATATTTCAGTCTGCCTCTAACTTGCTACGATTGTGAACGTGTGCTGGAATTTTTTTTTGTTCGAAAAGTCGAATCTTATTTAAAAAATTATAAAGTTAAAATATTGTTGTATTAAGAAAAAGCAAAAAATATAAAAAATAAAAACAAGTAAAGGAGAAACAAGTAAACATTTGCTACAAATTTTGCCTGGTTGATTCATTGTCGTCGTCGTCGGTATATCTTGCGGTAAATTTTACTTCCTAAGTTTATTAAAAACAGAATTTAAAAAAAATTTAATAAATAAGTAAATGCAAAAAATATTTAAAAGAAATAAACTCAAGTAAAATAGCTAAAGAAAGCTTGACGTCTTGTCTTTCGTTCGTACGTTCGATTATATATTGTCGGTTTTTCATATTGTTTTTTTATGAGGTTTTAACTGTTCCTCGCTTTTGTTGTCTTCTTCGTAAATCGTCAGCTATTACGTCTTCTTCGTCTCAACTTGAGTGAATTTTTGCTGAAGCTGCTGGCTGAAGCCAAATTACTTTCTGCAACTTTTAGATAAGGTACGTAATATAAAACAAAACTTAGTATTGATTATTAAATATTAAAAAAAATGTATTTTTTTTTAACTTTTTGTCGTCGCTTTTAAATTTATTTTTTTTGTAGCTAATATTTTTAAATGTTTTTTTTTTGTTTTTTTTTTTCTTCTATAAATTTACTTTCCGAAACTTTATTTACTTTTCCGTGATTTTTCTCTGTATGCATATTTATCATATATATGTGTGTTTCTACGTATGCATTTACCTTATACTGTAGAAAATATATTTTCTTGTTTAATTTTTATTCATTCTACTATTTGTTCTCTCATAAACATACACAAACATAATTTGATGGATTTCATCATAAATGCAATGTTGTCACATTTCTCAAAATACTTAAATATGTGCAGAATGTTTAAAGAGTATATTACATTTAAAAAAAGTTTTTAGTTTTATTAAACCCAATCATTAACATCTATTAAAAGTTTCTTTTGTTTACATTTGCACACGTGCGTAAAAGCTTTAGTAATTATTTTTTTTATTATCTATTTTGTATAACATTAGTTTTTGTTTAGTGTTTTTTTTATTCTGATCACAATAAAAATTTCTCATTACTATGAAAAAAAATACGAAACATACAAATTAAATAAAAACATTCTCTTAATTCAATATGTCTAAATAATAATAATTCATTAAACAGAATAATATAACAATTTTGCATCATTTGCATAAGGATAAGGAATTATTTGAAAATAATTTCTGTTGTACGAATACGAGAACGAGTACGCGTAATTACCGTACATTGTCTATAAAGTTTTGTTGTAACATTGAAAAAGTATTGTAAATTTTTTGCATTGCTATTTACTGTTATTCACGATTTAAAAAATTTTTGTTGCATTTACCATATTGAGTGGTGCTCGTGTCGGTTATCTTCATTTCTTGAACTTCGAATTTATTACTACATTTTTGGTTTATCATAATCAAACGTAACTGTAAATAAAGAAATTTAACATCAATCGGACTAGAAGAAAAATTGAACGCCCAAAGAATCCCTACTCAACCGCTAATATATTTTCGAGATGGAGTTTCTGGTGGATGAGAAATATATTTCATAAGGGTTTGCAAGGACCACTTGAAGAGGAAGAGTTATATCAGCACCGTAAAGACTTAGATAGTGAACGAGTAACTACAAAGTTTTCGTAAAAACAAGACGGTGCAATAATCCGTTCGCGTAGTTTAACTGCTGTGTATTTTATTTTAGAAGATTTAGTGTTTCCAGCAGAGATCGTAGGCAAACGTATTCGTGCCAAATTTGATGGCACCCAAATTATAAAGGTGCATTTGGATAAGAATCTACAAACGACCATTGAGCACAAAGTAAGTGTTAAATAACACTTATTTCATTAAATCTTTTTTTGCACTTGTGTTTTTTGCTGTTTAAAATTAGTGGTCCAATGTTTCGTTTACGCTTCATTGCTCAAACTGAATTGTAGCTTATTCATATATTGGTAACATTCATCAAATTTAATGAGTGTAGCAATTAACTTGCAGCAATTAATTCAATATGTCTTAATAATAATAATTCATTAAACAGAATAATATAACAATTTTGCATGATTTGCATAAGGATAAGGAATTATTTGAAAATAATTTCTGTTGTACGAATACGAGAACGAGTACGCATAATTACCGTACATTGTCTATAAAGTTTTGTTGTAACATTGAAAAAATATTGTAAATTTTTTGCATTGCTATTTACTGTTATTCACTATTTAAAAAATTTTTGTTGCATTTACATATGAGTGGTGGCTCGTGTCGGTTATCTTCATTCTTGAACTTCGAATTTATTACTACATTTTTGGTTTATCATAATCAAACGTAACTGTAAATAAGAAATTTAACATGAATCGGACTTAGAAGAAAAGTTGAACGCTCAAAGAATCCCTACTCAACCGCTAATATATTTTCGAGATGGAGTTTCTGGTGGATGAAAAAAATATTTCATAAGGGTTTGCAAGGACCACTTGAAGAGGAAGACTTATATCAGCACCGTAAAGACTTAGATAGTGAACGAGTAACTACAAAGTTTTCGTAAAAACAAGACTGTGCAATAATCCGTTCGCGTAGTTTAACTGCTGTGTATTTTATTTTAGAAGATTTAGTGTTTCCAGCAGAGATCGTAGGCAAACGTATTCGTGCCAAATTGGATGGCACCCAAATTATAAAGGTGCATTTGGATAAGAATCTACAAACGACCATTGAGCCCAAAGTAAGTGTTAAATAACACTTATTTCATTAAATCTTTTTTTGCGCTTGTGTTTTTTGCTGTTTAAAATTAGTGGTCCAATGTTTCGTTTACGCTTCATTGCTGAAACTGAATTGTAGCTTATTTATATATTGGTAACATTCATCAAATTTAATGAGTGTAGCAATTAACTTGCAGCAATTAATTCAATATGTCTAAATAATAATAATTCATTAAACAGAATAATATAACAATTTTGCATGATTTGCATAAGGAATTATTTGAAAATAATTTCTGTTGTACGAATACGAGAACGAGTACGCATAATTACCGTACATTGTCTATAAAGTTTTGTTGTAACATTGAAAAAATATTGTAAATTTTTTGCATTGCTATTTACTGTTATTCACGATTTAAAAAATTTTTGTTGCATTTACCATATTGAGTGGTGCTCGTGTCGGTTATCTTCATTTCTTGAACTTCGAATTTATTACTACATTTTTGGTTTATCATAACCAAACGTAACTGTAAATAAAGAAATTTAACATGAATCGGACTAGAAGAAAAATTGAACGCCCAAAGAATCCCTACTCAACCGCTAATATATTTTCGAGATGGAGTTTCTGGTGGATGAGAAAAATATTTCATAAGGGTTTGCAAGGACCACTTGAAGAGGAAGAGTTATATCAGCACCGTAAAGACTTAGATAGTGAACGAGTAACTACAAAGTTTTCGTAAAAACAAGACGGTGCAATAATCCGTTCGCGTAGTTTAACTGCTGTGTATTTTATTTTAGAAGATTTAGTGTTTTCAGCAGAGATCGTAGGCAAACGTATTCGTGCCAAATTGGATGGCACCCAAATTATAAAAAGGTGCATTTGGATAAGAATCTACAAACGACCATTTGAGCACAAAGTAAGTGTTAAATAACACTTATTTCATTAAATCTTTTTTTGCGCTTGTGTTTTTTGCTGTTTAAAATTAGTGGTCCAATGTTTCGTTTACGCTTCATTGCTCAAACTGAATTGTAGCTCATTCATATATTGGTAACATTCATCAAATTTAATGAGTCTAGCAATTAACTTGCAGCAATTAATTCAATATGTCTAAATAATAATAATTCATTAAACAGAATAATATAACAATTTTGCATGATTTGCATAAGGAATTATTTGAAAATAATTTCTGTTGTACGAATACGAGAACGAGTACGCGTAATTACCGTACATTGTCTATAAAGTTTTGTTGTAACATTGAAAAAATATTGTAAATTTTTTGCATTGCTATTTACTGTTATTCACGATTTAAAAAATTTTTGTTGCATTTACCATATTGAGTGGTGCTCGTGTCGGTTATCTTCATTTCTTGAACTTCGAATTTATTACTACATTTTTGGTTTATCATAATCAAACGTAACTGTAAATAAAGAAATTTAACATGAATCGGACTAGAAGAAAAATTGAACGC
>NW_024035128.1:0-4382 GCF_002237135.1 Teleopsis dalmanni | reverse complement strand
TGTTATAATCTAGTATGTTTTGCATTAGTTTAAGCAATCTTAAATAATGAAATGTAAACAAAATTTAGTTAAATATAAACTGTCAATCTTGTCGGTTGTATTTACTTCAGTTGGCGACGAGGATAAAAATCTGCAATTATTCAATCGCTTTCACGCTTATTTCGTACCGTTCAATTTTACATACAATCATGCCGGGCGAAAGTGAAATTTATAAGCAATTGCTTAAAGAACAACAAGAGTTCTCAAAAAATTTACTAAAACAACAACGTGAGTGGATGGACTCAATGTTCCAAAAACAAGGTACTGCCGATGTATCTGAAAGAAATAACAACATTGTTCCAGTATTTCACAAATTTTCGAAAGAACAGCAAACCTGGGAATCGTACTTAGAACAACTTAACCAACATTTTTTAGCATATTCAGTTCAGTGCAGTGAAAAACAAAAATCATTTTTCTTGTCTTGGATTGGCACAGAAAATTTTGAGCTGCTAAAAAATCTTTTCGGTAACACGAAAGTACAAGAACAATCTTTCGAAAATTTAACGAAAAAACTAACGGATCATTTCCAGTCGAAACGACATGTGGTCGCTGCACGTTACGATTTTTTCAAAAGGGAAATGAAGCCACATCAATCATACAGAGAGTGGGTAGCAGATCTCCGCGGATTGGCAAGAGAGTGTAACTTTTCGTGCTCAGCCCAGAATTGTTTACACAATTTCGTGGATGATATGATTCGTGACCAAATTATTATACGTACACCTCACGATGCTGTGCGCACGGCTGCGTTCCAAAAGCCCCAGCCAACACTTGCTGATGTTTTGCAGATTGCAGAATTGTACGAAACAACCACTAAAACGGTGGCAACAATTAAAGAACAAACGATCGAAAACTCAATGCCTGTTAATTCAGTTGGTACAATTATAAAAAAACCGGGTGTTTTCAACAATAACAATAATAAAGTAAAATTCAAATCATGTTCTGGCTGTGGAAACTCTCATGCAAGAGAAAACTGTAAATTTAGAAATGCTGTTTGCAATAGATGTAGCAAAATTGGACATATTGCGCCAGTGTGCATGTCAAAACAAAACAAGAACAACAAACGTAGTTCAGGTGATGAAAACAAGAAGAAGGATTATCGTCGTAAAAGTCACAACATTGGTACTGTTGAAACAATTAACAGTTTAACAGGTATTATAAAAACTGAAAGCAATAAGAATTACATTGACTTGGAAATTTGTAATAAAATTGTGTCTTTCCAAATGGATTCTGGTGCAACAGTTTCTCTAATAAATAAGCGAACATTCAAAACTCTAAATTGCCCAAAGTTGCGAAATTGTACAAAAACCTTATTTGGTTTTGGCAAAAATGAAATTCCAGTGCTTGGTGAACTTTGCGTAGATATCAAATGTGGCGGAAAAGAAAGGGAAGTGGTAATCGTTGTCGTGGATGTCGAAAACTGTAACAATTTATTCGGTTTCGATTTATTTAAAGAATTCGGGTTTGAGATTCAACAAATTTGTAACATTACTGAAAGTGAATCACACAGAATTAGCGAGCTGTGTAAGAAATATGGTGATATTTTTGAACCAGCTCTTGGCACAATAAAAAACTTTAAGGTCAGTATTTTTTTAAAGCCAAATGCACATCCGAAATTTTACAAAAGCCGACAAATACCATTTTCGCAAATGTCACTTTTCAAGAAAGAAGTCGATCGATTGACAAATGCGGGTATTTGGAAACCTGTGAAGTTTTCCCAATGGGCTTCGCCTATTGTACTAGCGCCAAAAGCTGATGGTTCCATAAGAATTTGTGGGGATTTTAAACAAGCAGTCAATGCGCAAATTGACATTGAACAATATCCTTTGCCCATACGCGAAAGTCTTTTCCATAAAATTAATTGCGGTCAACATTTTACAAAAATCGACCTTAAGGATGCGTATTTACAAATGGAACTCGACGATGAAGCAAAAACAATAATGGTTGTCAACACTCCACTTGGGTTATTCCAATACCAACGTTTACCGTTTGGGATTGCAAGCGCTCCAGCTATATTCCAAAGATATCTTGAGCAGTTACTTCAAGGCGTAGAAGGTTGTGGAAATTATCTCGATGACATCATCATCTCCGCACCTACATTTCAACAACACATCAGCCGCCTAGAACAAGTACTTCGTATTTTGCAACAAAATGGTATCAGGTGCAAGCAAGAAAAATGTTTCTTTCTGCGAGATAAAATCGAATATCTCGGGCGTCAAATTAGTGCAAAAGGTATATTGCCAGATGAGTCAGGACTAAAAGCAGTAAAAAACCTGCAGCCGCCTAAAGATCTAAAGCAAGCAGAAGCATTCATGGGTAAGGTAAACTATTACCATAATTTTATACCTAATTTTTCGCAATTATCCGCGCCAATCAACATGCTGCGCCGAAAAAATGTAAAATTCACATGGGGTACAGCACAACAACAAGCATTTATAGCTCTTAAAACGCATATTCTCAATGCAGCGCAATTAGCACATTATCAGGAAGATTTACCGTTGGTTCTAGCTACAGATGCCTCCTCCTATGGCATAGGAGTCGTGCTCTCGCATACGTACGTTGACGGTACAGAAAGGCCTATTGCTTTTGCATCTAAAACTCTCGACATTCATCAACGACGATATAGTCAGATAGAGAAGGAAGGGCTAGCTATCGTTTTTGGAGTCAAGCGTTTCCATCAATATTTATACGGAAGAAGATTCACCTTGGTTACTGACCACAAACCTCTTGTTAGCATTTTTAATCCAATTCATCAGTTGCCGTCGATGACGTCACATCGTTTACAGCGATGGGCTATTATACTAATGGCTTATCAGTATGATGTTCGGTATCGTAAAACTACTGAGCATGGAAATGCCGATGCTTTATCTCGTTTACCTGTTGGTGAAGATAAAACTTTTGATCATGAAGAATCCTGTTTCAACATCAATGAACTTAACACACCTATCGACGCTGAAATAATTCGTCAGCATGCCAAATATGACCCAATTCTTCGCCGAGTTTATTTTCTCGTTACAAACGGTTGGCCTGAAAAGCTAATGCCTCAAGATGCTGATCTTCGATCATTTTTCAATCATCGCTTTGCTTTAATACTAAACAACAATTTGCTTTGCCTCCAGACGGAGTACAACCGGGTTGTCATTCCAGCCTCCCTTAAGCAGAAAATTCTTAAACTTCTTCATGATGGTCATTGGGGAGTATCGAGAATGAAACAGCTAGCTCGACAACATGTCTGGTGGACTAATATTGACAAAGACATCGCACAATTAACTGAAAATTGTGATGTGTGCAAAATTGCAAATCCTGTTCACGCACGTGAATACGTAAGCTGGCCTGAAGCTGATCGACCTTGGGAGAGAGTACATATCGACTTTGCTGGTCCATTTTGTAATTCAATGTGGCTAATTTGTGTCGACGCTTTCTCGCAATTTCCGTTCGTTGTACAACTATCTACAACAACAACGGTTGACACCGTATCAGCATTGTCTTCTATATTTTCTCTGGAAGGTATACCAGAAACCATCGTAAGTGACAATGGTCCGCAATTTACAGCTGAAGCATTCAAACAGTTTTGCTCAAAACTTGGCATCAAACATATAACAACAGCGCCGTTTCATCCAGCCTCAAACGGGTTAGCCGAACGATTCGTCAGATCTTTTAAAACTGCTGTTCAGAAAAACATTGACGATGGATTGTCTCTCAAATTCGCTGTATCAAAATATCTTGCAACATATCGTGCAATGCCGAATGCTGAGGGTAAATCACCTGCAGAACTTTTACATGGAAGGCCTGTTCGTACCTTGTTGAGTCAACTGTTTGAATCGCCTAGAAAGCACCTTGAAGCTTCGAAACGGAAAATGAAATTCAGTCTAAAGCAACCCGTCTTCGCTCGAAACTACGCAAGAGGGGAAAAATGGATAAAAGGAGTTATTGTAAAACAACTTGGTAAAATGGTTTACAGAGTGAACACATCTTTTGGTTACATCAAACGTCACGTTAATCAGCTTAAAACTAGAAGTAGCTCTGACCTCTCTTCACAACCAATTTTTGAATTCACTCCAAATTTCATCAATGCCACACCGCCTTCATCTAGCCAATCAACATTAATGCCTAGTGAAGAACGTTCTACCGAAGTAGTTCAACTTCGAAAAAGTGGTCGTATTCGGAAGGTTGTTAATCGTTTTGAATCCGACGATTTCAGGAAAACTTGAACTTTGTCAAAAATTAAGGGCGGAGAAAGTGTTATAATCTAGTATGTTTTGCATTAGTTTAAGCAATCTTAAATAATGAAATGTAAACAAAATTTAGTTAAATATAAACTGTCAATCTTGTCGGTTGTATTTACT
>NW_024035127.1:0-4383 GCF_002237135.1 Teleopsis dalmanni | reverse complement strand
TTTTGTTTTTGTTTTTTAACGAGGACTCAAATGCATCGAAAGCCTAAGTCAGTGCGAAACTTTAATCCGCTAAAAACATGTCCTCATGTCCGGACTGTGAGTCCCTCCTGGAACTACCGTTAGGTATTACGTCAGAAAGGCGTCCTGAGCATTAGCTCAAATCGTTAGTTATGTCGTCTGAGTTCGTAACTGTCCTCTTTCTTGAGGTGAGACCTCAGTTGTGGCGCGTTCGCTTGCACGACGTCGTTCAATGGCTCTAAGTTGAGTCATGATCCTAGCAGCAGCTAGGATTTGGGATCAGGGTATATGTCCACCTCCCTTTCATCGAGTCATTCCACCGTTGTTGCCATGTAATCATGAATATGCTTCGTGCCTCATCCTTCGGCAATCTACTGTGCCAGATCTCTCGAAGTTCGTAGGCCAACAGATCAAGCGGCGGCATGCCTGCTATAACGCATGCAGCATCGTCCGATACAGTGCGGAAAGCACTGATTACACGTAGCGCGCTTAGCCGGTACGTGCTTTTTGCGCCTGCAGCGTATGATCTCGTTCGCATAGCAGAAGCCCAGATGGGAGCTGCATACAATATTACCGAGCTGGTGACTCTTGCCAGGAGTTTACGCTTGGTGGATCGTATACCCGTGGTGTTTGCCATGAGTCGTGAGAGGGCAACAGTGACTTTAGTCGCCTTCTCATTTACCGCCCTTAGATGGTCTCTGAAAGTAATCCTGGTATCTATGATAACACCCAGGTACCGCAGGGATGACTTCGATGTAATTTCGAAACCACCGCTTGAAAACGAGAAGACTTCCAGTTTTTTCCGAGTACTGAGTAGCACAGCTTCCGTTTTTTGAACCGCCAGTTTCAGTCCGTTTTCACAAAGCCAACTGGTTACCTTATCAACAGCTGCTGAGCACCGCTCCGTGATTTCCTCTATCGTTTTCGCAACGACAACGATTGCAAGGTCATCAGCGTAGGCCACGCTTGTGCAATTCTCTGGAAGGATGACTTTTAGTACACCATCGTACATCGCATTCCACAATGCAGGACCAAGTACGGAGCCTTGCGGAACACCATAAGTAACCGTGTACTGCTTGATTCCATCGTCAGTCTGGACCTGAAGCCATCTACCACTAAAGTAGTTGTGCACCATTCTCCTGAGGTACCATGGGACCCCAAATTCATTGAGTGCTTGTGATATCTTCGACCAATTAGCTGTGTTGAAAGCGTTTTTGACATCTAGCGTCACCACCGCACAGTACTCTTTGGTACCTCCTTTCCATCGTTCTCCGCTAGTGGCCGCGCGGGCTATTTTGACAATTATGTCAATGGCGTGAAGCGTAGACTTGCCTCTGTTGGATCTGTTGGATCCTGCGGTTGTTTTCCTGGTTTAGGAAGCAGGACCAGATTTTGCTTTTTCCAAGGGCTTGGAAAAACTCCTTCTTCCAGACATTTTGTAAACAAGTTTGCGAATACATTTGGATCAGCTTTAATTGCTGCTATGACAGCAACACTAGGAATGCCGTCTGGGCCAGGTGCCTTGTTGTTCTTCATACGCTTCATAGCAGCATTTATCTCATTGACTGTGACCTGAGGTATTGTAACCCATCGAGGTCGGGGATCAAAGAAAAACTCCCTGTCGTCCATCGAAGGAAATAGCGTAGTAACTATACGGTCAATTACCAGCGGATCCATAGGTTGGGGTGCTCTATTGCCCCGAATCGAGCACATTACCACCTTATAGGCATTCCCCCAGGGGTCAGCTTCAGCACTCTGACATAATTCTCTGAAAGAGCGCTGCTTGCTCTGCTTAATCTCCTTCTTCAAAGCCTTGCGGCATTCTACGTAGTTGTCGTGAAACTGTTGCCAATTTGCGCAGTTACGGTTTCGTTGAGCGACGCGCCTTGCTCTGATGCAGTCGCCTCTTAAACGAGCGATCTCTTTAGTCCACCAATAGGCTGGTTTTCTAGCTGGTCTACATGACGCTCGGGGCATTGCCGCGTCGCACGCTGCAATTAGTTTGGAGGTCACCGCCTGCGCCATGCTAGCAGCAGACTCTGGGTACTCCACGTTATCGCTCCAGACCAGTTTGAAGATATCCTCATCGAAGAGTCGATGTTTCCATCTACGTTTTAAGCAGACATTTCTACTACGCACTGGTAGTGTGCAGAGTTCGACGATAATTGCGCGATGATCGCTATGCAAATAGATGTCTCCAACTGACCATTTCATACTTTGTGCTATCGTGTCGTGAGCAAATGTCAAGTCGATGGCAGACCGATTCCGGCCTGCTTCGAATGTATGTTCGCCAGTGTTCAGAAGCACAACATCTAGTTGAGAGAACCATTCCATGAGCACTTTTCCTCTAGCGTTGGTGTGATTGCTACCCCAGGAAGTAGACCAAGCGTTGAAGTCGCCGGCCAGGATAAGCGGAGACTTGCCCCTGGCTTCTGTCACGATTTCGGAGAGTAGCTGCTCAAATTCCTGTAAGTCCAGACTAGGAGGAGCATAACAAGAGAACAAAAATATCTCATCTACCTTGATCCAGGTAAAAAAACGTCGGCTGACTGTAGTAGAGCATTGAAAGGCCTTGCCATTTGCGGACCATATTGCTGCTTTACCGGAGGAGTCTGAAATCCACGAGGAGTTTCCTACATCATGATATTGTTCACACAGTAGAGCTGTATCCATATTTCGCTCGTAAGCCGATTGGAAAAGCAGGTCCTGTGCCGTCCTGCAGTGATTCAGATTGATTTGCACAATCCTCATTTGCGCACTTTGTCTACCGCCTTCTTGAACTCTGGACAGCGTGCGTTTCCAACAGCGTGCTTGCCTCCACATAGAATACATTTGCTGTCCTTGCTGCATGCAGCAGCAAAATGGCCTTCCTCACCACATCTTCGGCAAGACTTACTACGATCTTCCGGGAATTTACAGTTTGCAGCTATGTGACCAAAACGCCAGCATTTTATACAGCGTTTCGGCTCCACACATTCCATGATTCGGCAGATTGACCAGCCGATGCGAATTTTCCCAGTGTTTAGCAATTTATCGGCATCTGACGCCGCGAGCTTTACAAACGCTATTTGTAAGCCCCGTTGCTTACCGCCCACCATACGGACATTGCCTTTCTCCAAGTTATTTATGCCACTTCCCAGACGAAGAGCTTCGCAAATCTCTTGTTCAGACGTGATTTCATCCAGGTCTTTGATCACCACCGTCTTACTGTGAGTCGGTGCTGCCACACGTACTGAGTCACCAAGCACGCTAATCACTGCTGACTGAAAGCCCACCGTGTTACTTTCTGAAGCCTTTTTAAGCTCTAGCAGCAATTCATTTTTGGCGGTCCTGCGCACGCGCTTGACCGAGTTGCCGAGGTCCTTAAGCGATTTGTCCATTCTTATGGTCCTATGGATATCCGCGTAACTTTTCTCCGCAGTAGATGCGATGATGATTGCATCTGGCTTGGACCGCAAGCGCGGCTTCTTTTTTGTTTCGACCTTTTTCCACTCCTGTGTTTTATTAATTTTTTTTATCTGAGAGTGCTTTTCGATTTTTTTAACAGATACGGGGTGCGTGGCGGTCATGTCATCCATTATTCTTGCTGTTAAGCCTTCCGCCTTTTTTTTGTATTTTCTTTGGCGTTTTTTCCCTGTTTGCCCAGCAGGAGTGTCTTGTGTAGGCGAATCGGTTTTCTGGAGTCTCCTGGCATCTATTGCTAGATTCTGGAGTCTCAACCAGGGGGAGGTTTGGGAGCAACAGTCTGACTTGACGGTTTCCCTTGCCACTTTGTCTTGGAATTCGGTCGCTGCCACTTCGTAAAGAAGTTTGATGCCGTCGATCACATCTCTCATCGGTTGATGGATGGCTCTGCGCCTCTTTCCATCCGATTGCGTCTCATTTACCATTTCAATGAGAGATCGGATCTTACTTCCCAGGCTAAGGAAGGCATTTTCCGGAGTCTTTATAGACCCCTGACACGTTGCTATTGCTGTCCCTTGGGGAAAGCACGTTTTAGAGACGATAGGCACAGTCCCCGGTATGGTAACCGATGTGGTAACCGCCGTGCGCGCACCTACGTCCATGCTGTCAGCGTGATTGGGCACGCTATCAGCATCCTTCTCCTCCATAATTGTTTTTGTTGTTATTTGTTTTATTATTTCTGTATTCATTTTGTTGGGTCCCCACTCGAGTTCGTTGTCGTTCATTGAATGTGCAGTCACCTTTATGATCCCATGGTTGTCTTTGCATGCAGGGAGTTCCATGCGAGGGTTGACGTACCTCCTTATGAGAGTGTACGTTCAGAGCCGGATCAGTGCTAGTCAGGAGTATACTCAACTGAGCCTGCACCACCAAATTAACAGTGTCAGTGTTGGAGCGTTT
>NW_024035125.1:0-4388 GCF_002237135.1 Teleopsis dalmanni | reverse complement strand
ATAATCATATTCATATTCATATTCATATTCATATTCATATTCATATTCATATTCATATTCATATTCATATTCATATTCTTATTCATTTTCATATTCATATTCATATTCATATTCATATTCATATTCATATTCATATTCATATTCATATTCATATTCATATTCATATTCATATTCATATTCATATTCATTTCATATTCATATTCATATTTATATTCATATTCATATTCATATTCATATTCATATTCATATTCATATTCATATTCATATTCATATTCATATTCATATTCATATTCATATTCATATCATATTCATATTCATATTCATATTCATATTCATATTCATATTCATATTCATATTCATATTCATATTCATATTCATATTCATATTCATATTCATATTCATATTCATATTCATATTCATATTCATATACTCCCATATTCATATTTTCATATTAATATTCTCATGTTCATATTCACATATTCATATTCGTTTTCTCATATTTATATTCTCATATTAATATTCATGTTTATATTCTTATAGTCATATTCTCTTATTTATATTCATATTCATATTTTCATATTCATATTCTCATGTTCATATTCACATATTCATATTCGTTTTCTCATATTCATATTCTTCTATTAATATTCATATTCATATTCTTATATTCATATTCTCATATTCATATTATCTTATTTATATTCATATTCATATTTTCATATTAATATTCTCATGTTCATATTCACATATTCATATTCGTTTTCTCATATTTATATTCTCATATTAATATTCATATTTATATTCTTATATTCATATTCTCATATTCATATTCTCTTATTTATATTCATATTCATATTTTCATATTAATAATCTCATGTTCATATTCACATATTCATATTCGTTTTCTCATATTCATATTTTCATATTAATATTCATATTCTCATATTCATATTCTCTTATTAATATTCATATTCATATTATCATATTCATATTCTCATATTCATATTTTCATATTCATATTCATATTCATATTCATGTTCATATTCATATTCTTATTCGTTTTCATATTTATATTCATATTCATATTCATATTTATATTCATATTCATATTCATATTCATATTCTTATTTATATTCATATTCATATTCATATTCATATTCCATTTCATATTCATATTCATATTCATATTCATATTCATATTCATATTCATATTCATATTCATATTCATATTCATATTCATATTCATATTCATATTCATATTCATATTCATATTCATATTCATATTCATATTCATATTCATATTCATATTCATATTCATATTCATATTCATATTCATATTCATATTCATATTCATATTCATATTCATATTCATATTCATATTCATATTCATATTCATATTCATATACTCCCATATTCATATTTTCATATTAATATTCTCATGTTCATATTCACATATTCATATTCGTTTTCTCATATTTATATTCTCATATTAATATTCATGTTTATATTCTTATAGTCATATTCTCTTATTTATATTCATATTCATATTTTCATATTCATATTCTCATGTTCATATTCACATATTCATATTCGTTTTCTCATATTCATATTCTTCTATTAATATTCATATTCATATTCTTATATTCATATTCTCATATTCATATTATCTTATTTATATTCATATTCATATTTTCATATTAATATTCTCATGTTCATATTCACATATTCATATTCGTTTTCTCATATTTATATTCTCATATTAATATTCATATTTATATTCTTATATTCATATTCTCATATTCATATTCTCTTATTTATATTCATATTCATATTTTCATATTAATAATCTCATGTTCATATTCACATATTCATATTCGTTTTCTCATATTCATATTTTCATATTAATATTCATATTCTCATATTCATATTCTCTTATTAATATTCATATTCATATTATCATATTCATATTCTCATATTCATATTTTCATATTCATATTTTCATATTCATATTCTCATGTTCATATTCACATATTCATATTCGTTTTCTCATATTTATATTCTCATATTAATATTCATATTTATATTCTTATATTCATATTCTCATATTCATATTATCTTATTTATATTCATATTCATATTTTCATATTAATATTCTCATGTTCATATTCACATATTCATATTCGTTTTCTCATATTTATATTCTCATATTAATATTCATGTTTATATTCTTATAGTCATATTCTCTTATTTATATTCATATTCATATTTTCATATTCATATTCTCATGTTCATATTCACATATTCATATTCGTTTTCTCATATTCATATTCTTCTATTAATATTCATATTCATATTCTTATATTCATATTCTCATATTCATATTATCTTATTTATATTCATATTCATATTTTCATATTAATATTCTCATGTTCATATTCACATATTCATATTCGTTTTCTCATATTTATATTCTCATATTAATATTCATATTTATATTCTTATATTCATATTCTCATATTCATATTCTCTTATTTATATTCATATTCATATTTTCATATTAATAATCTCATGTTCATATTCACATATTCATATTCGTTTTCTCATATTCATATTTTCATATTAATATTCATATTCTCATATTCATATTCTCTTATTAATATTCATATTCATATTATCATATTCATATTCTCATATTCATATTTTCATATTCATATTTTCATATTCATATTCTCATGTTCATATTCACATATTCATATTCGTTTTCTCATATTTATATTCTCATATTAATATTCATATTTATATTCTTATATTCATATTCTCATATTCATATTATCTTATTTATATTCATATTCATATTTTCATATTAATATTCTCATGTTCATATTCACATATTCATATTCGTTTTCTCATATTTATATTCTCATATTAATATTCATGTTTATATTCTTATAGTCATATTCTCTTATTTATATTCATATTCATATTTTCATATTCATATTCTCATGTTCATATTCACATATTCATATTCGTTTTCTCATATTCATATTCTTCTATTAATATTCATATTCATATTCTTATATTCATATTCATTCATATTCGTTTTCTCATATTTATATTCTCATATTAATATTCATATTTATATTCTTATATTCATATTCTCATATTCATATTATCTTATTTATATTCATATTCATATTTTCATATTAATATTCTCATGTTCATATTCACATATTCAAATTCGTTTTCTCATATTCATATTCTCATATTAATATTCATATTCTCGTATTCATATTCTCTTATTAATATTCATATTCATATTATCATATTCATATTCTCATATTCATATTTTCATATTCATATTTTCATATTCATATTCTCATGTTCATATTCACATATTCATATTCGTTTTCTCATATTCATATTCTTCTATTAATATTCATATTCATATTCTTATATTCATATTCTCATATTCATATTATCTTATTTATATTCATATTCATATTTTCATATTAATATTCTCATGTTCATATTCACATATTCATATTCGTTTTCTCATATTTATATTCTCATATTAATATTCATATTTATATTCTTATATTCATATTCTCATATTCATATTCTCTTATTTATATTCATATTCATATTTTCATATTAATAATCTCATGTTCATATTCACATATTCATATTCGTTTTCTCATATTCATATTTTCATATTAATATTCATATTCTCATATTCATATTCTCTTATTAATATTCATATTCATATTATCATATTCATATTCTCATATTCATATTTTCATATTCATATTTTCATATTCATATTCTCATGTTCATATTCACATATTCATATTCGTTTTCTCATATTTATATTCTCATATTAATATTCATATTTATATTCTTATATTCATATTCTCATATTCATATTATCTTATTTATATTCATATTCATATTTTCATATTAATATTCTCATGTTCATATTCACATATTCATATTCGTTTTCTCATATTTATATTCTCATATTAATATTCATGTTTATATTCTTATAGTCATATTCTCTTATTTATATTCATATTCATATTTTCATATTCATATTCTCATGTTCATATTCACATATTCATATTCGTTTTCTCATATTCATATTCTTCTATTAATATTCATATTCATATTCTTATATTCATATTCTCATATTCATATTATCTTATTTATATTCATATTCATATTTTCATATTAATATTCCATATTCATATTCATATTCATTATTCATATTCATATTCATTATTCATATTCATATTCATATTCATATTCATATTCATATTCATATTCATATTCATATTCATATTCATATTCATATTCATATTCATATGTATTCATATTCATATTCATATTCA
>NW_024035124.1:0-4390 GCF_002237135.1 Teleopsis dalmanni | reverse complement strand
GAAGTGATTGACATATCACCGATTGTATGCTCCGGTTGTTGGACTGCATTATTGTGCTTAATTACGATATTTTAATTTAGAAGAATATCGTAATTTAGCACTCTATAAAGTCCACTAACTATTCAGCACGTAGTAAGGAATTAAACGAAACTATATATATGAAAACAAGTAACCAATTTTGATATTTAATATATTTTTAATTGCTATATTAATGTTCTAGAAAATAATTAGTTATGAAAGGAACAAAGTGAGTAATATTTTCTCGTTTGTTAATTCCAGTAGCTGGTCTTTATTGGACATTTTGCTTGCTATATTTTAATTATGGAAATATTTATATCGTAATTTTATTTCGTATAATATATTATTTTATTCATGAGAAAATGTTATTCGAACAATTAGCAGTGATTTTAGAACAATATTTAATAAGTAATTAACTAAAATGCATTTGGAAATGATTGACATATCATCGATGGTATGCTCCAGCTGTTGGACTGTATAGATGTGCTTAGTTACGATATTTTAATTTAGAAGAATATCGTAATTTAGCACTCTATAAAGTCCACTAACTATTCCGCACGTAGAAAGGAATTGAACGAAACTATATATATGAAAACAAGTAACCAATTTTGATATTTAATATATTTTCAATTGCTATATTAATGTTCTAGAAAATAATTAGTTATGAAAGAAACAAAGTGACTAATATTTTCTCGTTTGTTTATTCCAGTAGCTGGTCTTTATTGGACATTTAACTTGCTATGTTTTAATTGTAGATGTATGTATATCGTAATTTTATTTCGTATAATATATTATTTTATTCATGAGAAAATGTTATTCGAACAATTAACTGTGATTTTAGAACAATATTTAATAAATTATTAACTAAAATGCATTTGAAAGTGATTGACATATCATCGATTGTATGCTCCAGTTGTTGGACTGTATTGATGTGCTTAATTACGATATTTTAATTTTAGAAGAATATCGTAATTTTGCACTCTATAAAGTCCACTAACTATTCCGCACATAGAAAGGAATTGAACGAAACTATATATATGAAAACAAGTAACCAATTTTGATATATAATACATTTTCTATTGTTATGTCAACGTCCTAGAAAATAATTAGTTATAAAAGAAACAAAGTGACTAATATTTTCTCGTTTGTTTATTCCAGTAGCTGGTCTTTATTGGACATTTAACTTGATATATTTTAATTATAGAAAAATGTATATCGTAATTTTATTTCGTATAACATATTATTTTATTCATAAAAAAATGTTATTCGAACAATTAGTTGTGATTTTAGAATAATATTTAATAAATTATTAACTCAAATGCATTTGGAAGTGATTGACATATCATCGATTGTATGCTCCGGTTGTTGGACTGTATAGATGTGCTTAATTACGATATTTTAATTTGAGGAGAATATCGTAATTTTGCACTCTATAAAGTCCACTAACTATTCAGCACGTAGAAAGGAATTAAACGAAACTATATATGTGGAAGCAAGTAAGTAATTTTGATATTTAATATACTTTCAATTGTTTTATAAATGTCCTTGAAAATAATTAGTTATGAAAGAAACAAAGTGACTAATATTTTCTCATTTGTTTATTCCAGTAGCTGGTCTTTATTAGATATTTAACTTGATATATTTTAATTGTAGATTTATGTATATCGTAATTTTATTTCCTATAATATATTATTTTATTCATATGAAAATGTTATTCGAACAATTAACTGTGATTTTAGAATAATATTTAATAAATTATTACCTAAAATGCCTTTGGAAGTGATTGACATATTATCGATTGTATGTTCCAGTTGTTGGACTGTATTATTGTGCTTAATTACGATATTTTAATTTGAGAAGAATATCGTAATTTTGCACTCTATAAAGTCCACTAACTATTCAGCATGTAGAAAGGAATTGAACGAAACTATATATATGAAAACAAGTAACCAATTTTGATATTTAATATATTTTTAATTGCTATATTAATGTTCTAGAAAATAATTAGTTATGAAAGGGACAAAGTGACTAATATTTTCTCGTTTGTTTATTCCAGTAGCTGGTCTTTATTGGACATTTAACTTGATATATTTTAATTATAGAAATATGTATATCGTAATTTTATTTCGTATAATATATTATTTTATTCATAAAAAAATGTTATTCGAACAATTAGCTGTGATTTTAGAATAATATTTAATAAATTATTAACTCAAATGCATTTGGAAGTGATTGACATATCATCGATTGTATGCTCCAGTTGTTGGACTGTATAGATGTGCTTAATTACGATATTTTAATTTGAGAAGAATATCGTAATTTTGCACTCTATAAAGTCCACTAACTATTCAGCACGTAGAAAGGAATTAAACGAAACTATATATGTGGAAACAAGTAACCAATTTTGATATTTAATATATTTTCAATTGTTTTATAAATGTCCTAGAAAATGATTAGTTATGAAAGAAACAAAGTGACTAATATTTTCTCATTTGTTTATTCCAGTAGCTGGTCTTTATTAGATATTTAACTTGATATATTTTAATTGTAGATTTATGTATATCGTAATTTTATTTCGTATAATATATTATTTTATTGATATGAAAATGTTATTCGAACAATTAACTGTGATTTTAGAATAATATTTAATAAATTATTACCTAAAATGCCTTTGGAAGTGATTGACATATCATCGATTGTATGTTCCAGTTGTTGGACTGTATTATTGTGCTTAATTACGATATTTTAATTTGAGAAGAATATCGTAATTTTGCACTCTATAAAGTCCACTAACTATTCAGCATGTAGAAAGGAATTGAACGAAAGTATATATATGAAAACAGGTAACCAATTTTGATATTTAATATATTTTTAATTGCTATATTAATGTTCTAGAAAATAATTAGTTATGAAAGAAACAAAGTGACTAATATTTTCTCGTTTGTTTATTCCAATAGCTGGTCTTTATTGGACATATAACTTGCTATATTTTAATTATAGAAATATGTATATCGTAATTTTATTTTGTATAATATATTATTTTATTCATAAAAAAATGTTATTCGAACAATTAGCTGTGATTTTAGAATAATATTTAATAAATTATTAACTCAAATGCATTTGGAGGTGATTGACATATCATCGATTGTATGCTCCGGTTGTTGGACTGTATTGATGTGCTTAATTACGATATTTTGATTTGAGAAGAATATCGTAATTTTGCACTCTATAAAGTCCACTAACTATTCAGCACGTAGAAAGGAATTAAACGAAACTATATATATGATATGAAACAACCAATTTTGATATATAATACATTTTCTATTGTTATGTTAATGTCCTAGAAAATAATTAGTTATGAAAGGAACAAAGTGACTAATATTTTCTCGTTTGTTTATTCCAGTAGCTGGTCTTTATTAGATATTTAACTTGATATATTTTAATTATAGAAATATGTATATCGTAATTTTATTTCCTATAATATATTATTTTATTCATATGAAAATGTTATTCGAACAATTAGCAGTGATTTTAGAAAAATATTTAATAAATTATTACCTAAAATGCATTTGGAAGTGATTGACATATCATCGATTGTATGTTCCGGTTGTTGGACTGTATTATTGTGCTTAATTACGATATTTTAATTTTAAAAGAATATCGTAATTTAGCACTCTATAAAGTCCACTAACTATTCAGCATATAGAAAGGAATTAAACGAAACTATATATATGAGAACAAGTAACCAATTTTGATATTTAATATATTTTCAATTGCTATATTAATGTTCCAGAAAATAATTAGTTATGAAAGAAACAAAGTGACTAATATTTTCTCGTTTGTTTATTCCAGTAGCTGGTCTTTATTGGACATTTAACTTGCTATGTTTTAATTGTAGATGTATGTATATCGTAATTTTATTTCGTATAGTATATTATTTTATTCATAAGAAAATGTTATTCGAACAATTAGCTGTGATTTTAGAACAATATTTAATAAATTATTAACTAAAATGCATTTGGAAGTGATTGACATATCATCGATTGTATGTTCCGGTGGTTGGACTGTATTATTGTGCTTAATTACGATATTTTAATTTTAAAAGAATATCGTAATTTAGCACTCTATAAAGTCCACTAACTATTCAGCACGTAGAAAGGAATTAAACGAAACTATATATATGGAAGCAAGTAAGTAATTTTGATATTTAATATATTTTCAATTGTTTTATAAATGTCCTAGAAAATAATTAGTTATGAAAGAAACGAAGTGACTCATATTTTCTCGTTTGTTTATTCCAGTAGCTGGTCTTTATTGGACATTCAACTTGCTATATTTTAATTATAGAAATATGTATATCGTGATTTTATTT
>NW_024035122.1:0-4392 GCF_002237135.1 Teleopsis dalmanni | reverse complement strand
ATAATTTTGGCGTTAAAAAATAAGTGAGAAAATTTTGAATACAAAAAATCTAAAACTTGGAAAATAAATAAAATCTGTTGAAATGTCTGAAGTACGAAATGTAAGTTTTTATTTAGTATTTACTTAAAAATTTAAATTTATAGTAAATATAGATTTATAGTAAATAAATGGAAATTATAGATTTTATTAGAATTATCGAGCAAAACTGACTCCTCCATTTTCTTTTTAAACACTAGTCCAAGTGTATTAAGCTCAAGGGATGAAGTGCATTAGCATGGATATAGTGGAAATTTTATGGAAACGATCAATAATTTTTCCATTGAAGACTTCAGGAAAAACTTTAGACTTTAAAGATGTACTACTAATTATTTATACAAATAAAAATACAATTGCTATTTATTAATTATATTTTATAATTGAATAGATTTGTTTATAAATTCCAATCAGCAAATACAAAATAACCGTGGTGGTCACAATTGAACGAGAGCAATGATGGAAATTTACATATTTTTGTGGTATATGGCAAATATAAATACTCTTCGCGAATTTGGTATTTATTTTGGCATACCAAAAGCTTCTGTATGGAGAATAATTGAAAGAACTAGTGTTTAGCTTATATCAATTGCAAAATTTCCGTTCGTGATTGACAGCACACATGTTAAAATAAATGCACCTCACCAAAGCAATTAGGCTTATTTCAAAAGGAAGCATGAATATAGCTTAAACTTGCAAGCAGTTTGCAATGGTTTTTTTATAAACGTGTATGTTGGAGAGCCTGTTTCCTTATGTATTGTTCTGTTTTAATTAAATAAATGTATTCAACTTAATGTTTATATATTCATTTCAAATTAATTGATTTTCATAAATTATCAAACAACACTTTTTTAATAATAATAAAACGTAAATAATTAAAGTAATAATTTTAATTAATTTTAATCATTTTAATTAATTTTAATCATTTTAATTTATAGTAATAGTAATAATTAAAACATTACTTCAAACAAGGAAATAAATAATAATGTCATATTAAATAAATAAGTACATAAAATAAATAATAAATAAATAAAATCAATAATAAATAAATATAAATGTAGATTTGTTTATAATTTTACTACACTGTTGCATCGCATTGCCAACCTCATTTGCTTTAAAATACGTTCCACTTTTATCTTTTACATACATTCCACATTGAACCAGAAAGTGAACCAGATCAATTGCTGGTTCACCCCATTGTTTTTGTTTTGCATGTAAAATTGAGCGGATCATGTTTGCTGAAACACAGCTAATGTTAAATTGCATAATGCAACGTTGCATATTTCACAGTTGCTCGAGTTAAGTTGTTGCCTCAGCTTAACATAAATATTCAAAATAAATTATTTCACAATTGCTAAATTGCTTAAAATATAAATTGAATGACACAATTTAGCAATGTGAAATAATTTATTTATATTTTAAATTAATGCTTAAATTCTACCTTAACAGAGAAATTGTGGAAATATGTGGTTAATCCAAAAAAAGAACGTAATATTTTTTATCAATGCTTTTTATCATTTTTTCAAATTTATATTCAACTTATTAAAGACTTATTTTTATAAAAATTTCTATGATATACAACTTTACTTAATTGTCTATTGTCCTACTTTATTTTTGATATTTTTATTGTTTTCATGCAAGAAACTCTTGCTCAACTTTACTTTTTCTTCTATCCTTATCTTTTTCTTTTGTTCTTATCTTTTTCTTTTCTAGTCTTTGCTTTCTTTTCATTACCTTATCTATTCTACTACACTACTTTACCTGCATATATATATATAAATATATATTTAATCTAATTTAATTGACAGGAGTGATAACAAAAAACGCCATTCACCGTGGACGGTTGAGAAGTAGAGTGTGTTGTTAGAGCATCATAAGTCAATACGGTGGTCCATTTCATATGTTCACAGAAAGAAAGTCAGAACATTCTGGAATAATGGCGACATTTATTGGTGTTAAAATTAATAATAAATTGAATCAATTCTAATATTGTATTTTTATTGGCTTTATCATACTTCATTGTACTTATGTCGACGTTACAATATCAATGAGCAAAAAAAGAAGACAGTTTCCAGCGTAACAGAATGTAAGAATATTGCGAAGAACATTTCAAGAATGTACTAGGTCATTTCCACCAGCTACTTATAGTAAAACTCGAGTAAAACACAAGTAAAGTACAAACTAAAAGTGTAATACAAATAAAGTGCCAAATTATGCTCTTTACACAGATTTTCATGGAACAGCTTTGTGTGAAATCTAATAAGAACAGCTGTTTTTTGAAAAAGAAAACAGTAGAAGTAAAAGTTGAAAAATAACAAGTAAAATATATTTTATTTTAATAAAGTGAGTTGGAGTGCTTTTGTTACAAAAATTTATTATAAATTTTATTTTATGTTATTAACATATTACAGACGATATGGAGGGAAATGGAAGAAAAATTGTTTCGTGTTTACCAAAAACGTCTCTGCAATGGCAAAACGGAAAGAAATTGTATTTACATATTGCAAATTGCAATTATTTAACGAATTATATGATGAATTAGTATTCAGTGTCCAGGAAAATATAGAAGCACATACACATACACATGGACACACAATTCCACCAAAGACTTGTTATCTTTAATATCCATGAGCATAAAAATGGTTGGAAAATACCGTAAGTTGAGGAGTAAAGCCTTGATATGGAAATTTATTTTCACATGAATGAGCGAAGTAGGCTACTCCTTTAATCCAACTCAAGTATATTACTATTACAAACATAAAGTTTAAATTATAGATCATTTAATTACATTGTTCGTAGGTGAAATCGAAATTCAGAACTATGGAGCGGCAATACAAAAAATCTAAGTTAAGCAACAGCCAAACTGCAAGAAATCGAATGGTTTCCTCTTACCAAAGGTAAAAGCACATTATTAAAAGCTTGTATGAATTAATTATGTTTTTTTTAATTAAACATAATCTTACCAAAAACAGGCAGGAGGTTCTAGATATCACCGTGACTACTGCACAAAATTCATGGGTCTATCAAAAAATGGAAAATGTCCACTAGGCACTCTTTTTTAGACTTTATGATTTTAGAATCTTCTTATAGTCTTAACATAAAGGTATCAAATATCCCCAGTTTAGAAACTTTCAGAAATATCAAGAATACAAACTGGTCAAAGTACGAATCATCTGTAAATGAGCTGTTGACAAATACAGCTCTTTACCCCCAGAGAATATAAATGATCTGGATAAGCAGGTGTGAGATCTTACCTCAATACTTAATGAAGCTTTTAACCTTGCCTGTCCTTCTACTCGATCTAGTAGGTAGTGTAACCCACCTTGGTGGAATAGAAGCTTAGAACACTTGAGGAAAGAATGCAGGAGAATTTTTAATAGGGCACTGAGACTGACTGATCCGAATACAACATCTCTCTGCAGAAAAGAATTACATAAGTCTAAGAGGACTAGTTGGCAATCATATTGTCAAGAGATTAGCAGAGATTTTGAAACCTCTACACTACGCAAAATCCTATCTAAAAATCCACTGTTTATCTAAGGAAACCGGAAGGAACTTGGTCAAACCCTCAGAATGTTTAAACTACATATCGGTAAACTCCAAGTTAAACCTACAAACTCTGAAATGGGCAATTTTTAGCTTTAGGCCCTACAAATCACCGGGACCGGATGGTATACATCCTATTGAGCTTTAGAAGTCTTGTGAACAAATACACAACCGGCTTCTGGCCATTTTTAAATACTGTCTCATTTTTAATCATGTTCCAACTCACTGAAGAATGGTTAGATTTGTTTCTATCTCTAAGGCGGGTAAAACCTCTCATAGTAACCCAAATGAACTCCGTCCAATTAGCCTTTCATCTTTCATGCTGAAAGCTCTAGAAAGAATTATAGACTATAAATCCCAATCTTTGGTCTCCGACACAAAACGCCTACACTAAGGGTAAATCTACGAAGACAGCACTCCATGCCCTCACTTTTACTACTAAAAAATTTTTCAACTTTAAGGAGCTTTTAACGAAATTTTTCCCGGTGTAATAGCAAGCGCACTCTCTCGTCCGGGTGATGAGGATGCTTTCATCAGCTTTATCGGCCAGTTATTAACTGGCAGAAAAATTGAAGCATAAAGGGGTGTATCAGCAGCACACAGACGGGAAAATAGAGGTACCCCCAAGGAGGCGTACTCTCACCCCTTCTCTTGAATATAGTGGTGAATGAACTGCTGAGGAGAGCGGGCTACGGGACAGTTGCATATGCGGATGAAATTGCGTTAACAGTTACTGAGAAATATGCTACCACTTTAAGGGATATTTTGCGATATGGCCAATATATGCTTAACAATTGGACACGGAATTGTGGT
>NW_024035121.1:0-4396 GCF_002237135.1 Teleopsis dalmanni | reverse complement strand
AACGATTCAAGAGCTGTGTTGCTTTGGAAGGGGATAATTTTGAATAAAAAAAGGATAAAAGATGAAAAGAATGAACACTTTGTATATTTTAAGACTTGTTTCATCGGATAAGACCTACCATATATATAAATGTTTGAGACCATGTTTGCAACGAAAAAACGGTTCTTGATAGACTTTTATCAGAAATCTCTAAAAATGAGATTCTTGAGATCTTATGCTATTCATGTTCATCTCATGTAGATCTCTCTACTTTTTCGTGCAGAATTCTCTATGTGTTTTACGTGATTACCTGCCTGCAACGGCTTAACATCACGTTACTCAAAAGCAAACGTCTTGATACAAAGCGTCAATAAACGCCCTCTTGGAATTAACTTCCGCAGGTTCCAATGAAGAAATGTGTATAGGTCATAACTTCCATCTTGGTTTAATGCGAAGCCTACCTACAACCTCTGCTACAATGTGGGCTGTAGCACCCGGTGGTGAAACCGCAACTCCACGGCGAATGTGAACCAAAATTGAACATTCTTCCCGCGTAAGTTTGGGTATCAACCACAACCACCACGAAGCCATCACCAATGGTCAGAACAACCGAAGCTGCGGGCCACTGACCCCCGTGGTACCAGATCGGATCATCGGAATTTTAGTTGCCTTCTACGACAAGGATATCTACTGCGGGAATATTCTAAATCCTTTAGTACCCGCAGGGGGTACTTTTTCGTGCAGCAAGAACTGTCTTTATTCAATTGAGGTCAGAATATAACCATTGGACAGACTGTTTTTTCCCATGATTTATCCTAATTACTGCTCGCTGTACTTTACATGTTCTTCCGTTTTTATGTTCCAATAATTATACTTAATTAATTCATGTTGATTCGTTTCATCAGAGCTACAAGCTTCCTGTAAATTTTATATAGAATATTTATTTTATATTTATGTCTATTACTAACATGTTCTATTGATAACAGTTTTTTTTTATAAAAATTAACAATCAAATTAATATATATTTATATATATTTTTCATTTCAAAATTATAATAATATATATATATTTTTTTTTAGGTTTGCTTGTTATATTGTTCCTGTTACTTTGTCTTATGGGCTTCCTTATTGGTAGATATCTGCATAGACATAAAGGAAATTATCTGACACATGAAGATAATGGTGCTGATGGCGCAGATGATCCTGATGAGGCTGTCATGCATTCAACAACAGGTCACCAAGTGACTAAACGAAAAGAGTGGTTCATATAGTTCGGTTTGCAAGAAGTAGTCGACTGGACTGCTTAAAGAGACATAGAGCAATCGTCACCTACACCAAACTAAAACAAGTACACAAACGATAACACAATTGTTAAAAATCAGAAGTTAAACGAAAGATACATTTTGAAAACGAAATACTGGAAGCGACTATAGGCATAAAGCAAAAACCAAAATCAAATTCTAAAAAGAAAAGAACACAAATCTTCATATATAAGAGTTTGTACTTTATGTTCTTCACACTGCCAATTTTTTGCGCAATTTTTCTTTTTCATATTCGAAATCAAAATTGTATATTAAAAATGATTTTTTTTTTATCCGTCACTTTTAGTTTACTTACCATTTTGCTTTGTTATCTTTTGTTTAATTTAATTTTTTTCATTAGTTTATTGTAAAATTAAAATAACCATATTTTCGTCAATAGTCAGTTAATTTAGAATATAGCCTATAATTTTGACACCGTCCATTATATTTTATTATTAATTCTAATTTAGTTTAATTTTAATTTTTTATTAAACTTTTACTTTATATTTTAGTCGGAAAATATTAACTTTAAATGCATGATTTTGGAATGCATAATTTTTTTTATCGTTACAATGTTTACAAATTTTAATTTAATTGTAAATTAAATTCATTCAAAATTATATGCTTTAATGCTTAAAAGCGCAGCCTAAAAAATCTGCAATCTTAAATTTGATTTTAATTCAAATATCTTACATTCCATTAAATCTTGTATAAATTAAATTATACTTTTTTCATAAGAATAATAATTTGTTAAAAAAAACTTATACGTATAAAAAGAGCGCTATTATAGAGTTTATATATAACAAAAAATTAATTAATAGATATGTATAAAAGTAAAATCGTTTCTTATATTAAAATAAACGAAATTTATAAATTTATAAATTTATTATATATAAAAAATAAATTTATATTTGTAATAATTTTTTATTATAAAACGAAATAAATTTTAATTAATACACACAAATATTTGAAGTTATTTATATTATTGATTCTCGATATTAATAACGTAACATTTTCGGACAGCCAACCTGCTATTAAATCTCAGTATTATTTTTCGATATTAGTAATTTTGGTACAGCCACATTCAACTAGAATTCTTTCAATAAATTGGTTCGGTTTATCAGTGCCTAACTTATATAGGTACTGGTGCACAAGCGCATCACGGGTAACAGCAGAGCTGATGAACTTGTCATAACCAGCACGCTGCTCTATGAAATTCACTACCCTGATATTGATGTCATACCTGTTATGGCAAAGGTGGCCATTAAACGAAAATATCTACCGATAACTAGGTAAAATGAGTAACTAGGGTAGATGAAAATTTTTGATAGACTTCAGGATTTACATTGTTTACAATAATCTATAATGTTATCGCGTTTGTAGTTATACAGGGGTGAAACTGTGTTTCACTCTATATCTAAGCGCTCGTTTTTAGATAGTAAAACACCAAAATACTTTGACAGTTCTTCTCTTACTGGCAATGATATAACTGTTAACCTTTAAAATTAGAGATATAGTCAAGTTTGTTGACTTGTCAGGTTGGTATATTTTTACTTATATAGGACAGTTGTGCTTTTTCTCTACGTTGGTGGTGCCCTAACCACATTGATCTTTATTTCTATTCAGGTGGTTCATTTAGTCTGCGGTAAAAATAATCATAATCCATGATACCACAATGGGCCATTATTTCTGCAGAAGACGACTGAGTGTGTGTCAAGGTCATTACACTAATTTAAGTTATGTTTAGATTTAAGTTTGCTTCTAAATAATTAATTATTTATAACAAAATATATTACAGATGTTCGTATAATTAATTACTTGCTTAAGTGTTTATTTAGTTTAAAAATTAAAAAAAAATATATGAACGCCCAGTCGAAGCTATTTTGAATATTATGAGGATATTTTGTTATAAAGTGCTGCTAACCCTGCAGCAAAAAAGTGCTAGAAAGTAGCATTACCAAAAAAAAAAACTGATTACAATACAAACTGAAGAATCAAAATTTTGCAAAAACCTAAAACTTTATTCTGAATTTAAAGTCATTTTTAAATTCAGGTTTTTAATCCTATAACAGCTATGAGACACCACTTTTATTAAAATATACATTTGTATGCAGCAATAATTTTTACAAAAAAAGTGCTTTACTGGAAGTTATATATAATCCTTTATATTGCTGTTTAATAGCATTATTTATTTATCCTTGCATATTATATAAATGAAACAATATAATTAAAATAGTGTTTATGTTAATATATATCTCTACAAAGAATAAATTTCATCGGCCTTTTCATCAGAGGTTGTTACTGATCAAATAGAGGATAAAAGACTTCATATTAATGTCTAAGTGATCAACATTTTTCATTATTATTGAATAATAAACGTGTCTCTCTATTACCGCGTACATCAGTTTTTTATTATTACTTTTTTAAAAAATTTTTTGAAATAATTTCACACTTATTACTATCAAAAAATAAGTTTTTTAATGTTTTTAATTTTAAAAGTATTTACTTTTATATAAGAAAGAAATTTTGTTTGTAATGCAAAATTCTAAAGTCGAAAATGTAGACATTTTTCAATGGAATCTTTTACTTATATCTGCAATAAGTAAAAAAAAAATATATTTGAGTTTTTCGATGATTCTATTCGTTTTTCGGAATATCTGCGAGATATGTTCATATGGCAGTTATTAGTGTTGCATTCGATGACAGTAATTTTTTATCAAAGATTATTTTTGAGATGTTGGAGTTGCGTCCTTGTGCTCAAAGCCCACTTAAGCTTCAATAATGGCCAGTTGTAGTACCACAGGATTAGCATTTATACACATAACATACGCTGGGTAAAGGTCAGCGTACAAGCAACGTGAAAAGCCACGACTTCCCCATGAGATAAAAATGAACCAACCTGATAAGCCTATAAACTTGTTTAAGTCGCTTATTTAGTAAGAAAACAGTTTTGTGAAGTCGGTTAGAAAAAGGGGCGCCGAAGATTTTAGATCTTCTTATAGCTAAAAATAGACACTAACACATGAGGTGGAGCACAATTGCTGCCTTATCTGTAGAGCCACAACTTCGACAAAAGTTATTATTAGGTACACCCAGTTTCATAGCATGTCTTCCTAT
>NW_024035119.1:0-4401 GCF_002237135.1 Teleopsis dalmanni | reverse complement strand
TACGCATGTATTTCCTGTTAAAATTTTTTAATAGGGTTCTGAATACACCTGACTATAGGCAAAAGCTCTTTTGTGTAACGCATTCATAGGCTTAGTTTTCCATATGATATTCAGTTGACTTTTACATATAAATTAAATTTTAATTTTAATAATTTTTTTGCTTTTAGTTTATGTATATTTAAATTTGCAATTAATTTTTAAAAGTATTGTAATTATTATTCTGTTAATTTTGTATTTGTAAAAATCTGTAAAAAATTATAACCAATATATAATGGTGGATATGCCTGTTGGGGAACCGGCACAAAAACTCGGTAACGCACCTTTATGCATACCTCTTGGGTGGTGTGGAAAATGCATACCAAATCTTGAACTTTGGTCGCATAAACTTCATAGCTAAATAAACTAAATGTAAAAATAGGAAAATACAAGGGATGTAAAAAAATTGTTATAGTTCTTTTTTTAAATTTTCACACAATAATGATGAAAGAAAATAAATTTTCATTTAAGTTCTATGCATATTTCTAATATAACAGTTTAACGAAAGTATTTTACTATTTATTTTAAAATATTTATTTAAATTCTGAAGAAAATATTCATGTATTCTATACATAAACAACACAAAAAAAAAATATGTTTTTAATTTTTATATTATGTAAATATTTATAATATTCATCAAACAGATGAACAAAAAATGAATAGCATATATCTCGTTTAAATCTTGCATTAATTTTGGTAAATAATCAAGTCTATTTCATTTCATACCAATAATATATTATGTGAACAACTTGTACTTCTTTTAATTAATTTAATTAATTAGCTAATAATTTTAAATACTTTAGTATTTATTTATAAATATATTTTATAATCATAATATAAAATTAAAATTTTTCAATATTAAAATTTAAAAATTGTTAAATTTTATATAAAAATATATCTACATAAGAAAAACTCATAATTCTAACAATGAATGCGCATACACCCACTCTCATCAATAGATTTTTCGCTACTGATCATACAGTAATGTATGTAAATTAATAATAAGTATTATTCACCACATACATTTAGAGCGGATGCGCGCACATCCTCCCTTATCAACAGATTTATTGTTACTGATCAATTAAAAATGCATGCAAGGTAACAATACGTACCACACACATTTAAAGCGAATGCGCGCTCACCCTTCCTCATCAACATATTTTTTGGCACTAAATTTAAAAATGAAGTCTTCGCAGAGAAACACAATTTATCATGGATCACTTAAGTGCTGCCGTATAAAAAAGTGAATTGGTAGTAACTTCAGTTTTTGTTATTAATTTCACATCAAAACGGTATTTAATGCTATTATATCAAAATTGTTCTTGAAATAATGTTTTACACGCTCAAAAAATATATAGGAAAATATAACTCACTAAATAAGAAATATTCAAAACTGTTTTTTTTTTATTTAATTAAAAAATTTGCTTCTACAAAAGTTTGTTGCCGAACATAATAAATTAAAATACTATAAAATTCATATGAAAAAAGCAACAAAAATTAATTAACTGAATATATATTACATGATTAAGTAAACTAAACTGATATAAATTAATTGATTTAAATTATTATATATTAATTTACATATTTATTTATCATATATTATTTGTTACAATATATATTTTGTTTACGTAATGTGATATTATTAACCAAATAAGGAAGCATAATTTTTTTATATTACTAAAAAGTTAACATATGATTAGCAAGTAGCAGCAAATTATTATACTGCAACCCCAAAAAGAGAGTCATTTGATGTTATCGTGGTAAGATCACATGTATTTAATACGTGTGCCGAAATGTTATAAAAAATAAGTTTTCAAAAACAATTTCAAATGCACTCTCACGAAGTGGGCGGAGTTTCCGTTCTTGTAAAGATATTCTTTGACCGCAATGCTAGTAGAATGTTTGGTCATAGCAAGTATGCAATTGCTATTTTGACACTTTTCTTTTCTGTCCTGCTATTCTGTACATGTCGATATGACACATTTGAATGTGTCATAATATTTTCTAAGTATTGACGTGGGTCAACCTTTTTAGTGCCGCCGCAATTAAAATTATTAAGAAAAATATTTGTAAATTATAGTAAAATATTTTGTATAAATAGTTTGGAAAATTATTAATAAAATTCAGATTTGAAACTGCGCTCGAACAAACTTAAACCAAATTCTCACTTTTATTTTGTCTCGGTATTCTCAGATGCCTACTAATGAGCAGATTTCTTCCTGCTAAATCTAAAAAGAAGAAATAAATTACATCGAAAGAAAATCTGATTTTTTTTAAAAAATCCTAAAGCAATCCGGGATTAAATGAAATAATAAAATTCATATCCGAATAAATATTATTATTACAGTATGCATATGTGCGCTTGTGCATAATGTATTTTAAGATATTTTTAAGAATGTAATATTCAGTTATGTATAAGTAGTCAAGCAGTTAGGAATAAAGAGTCAACCATACTCAACGTTTTTTTATTTATCACAAAACGATAAGAACATTATATGGCGATACTGCCAGTGTTGAGTCTTAAATGGATTAAATTAATTAATTGAATTAAAAACGTTACTTTAAATTAAAAATATAATTGTTTATATTATTAACTGTGTAATAGAAAAAAAAATATGCAGTAATGGATTAATCAAAAAATTAAAATTTACTTCCAATTTCATTCTTGGATAAAATTGTGTCTTTACTGAAACAATGAAGCAAAATGGAATATAGTGTGATTTTTAACGATTTAATAATTGTGTATTTAATTTTGTATAATAAAAACAATGAAATATATATATAAAATTAAAATATTTTTATACCAAAATTTGTTGAAAAAATAACCATGAAAACAGAAACTTCCAATAATAACATGGCGGTTGACTTATAGTACAATATAAAAAAAAAAACGATCCTGTATGTGAAGTCATGCGAAAATATATTGATTATTTTTATCCTGATGTATCGATTTTATATGGCACAAGTGCAGTCGCGATTGATAACAGGATCGAGCAAGCAATGTGAAATATATACAAAACTTATTACAATCATTACGTTCAGCATACAAATATATGAAAACATAAAAAACACCGCAGACTGAAAAAAAAATTGTGAACTTAAAATTGTAATGATCAGTACATTACTGCACCGTCAATAGATACCGTATGCGATTATCGCTGGTACAAAAATAAGAGGAAGGGAAATGTGACCTATATGTAAATTAAAGAAATATGTATTAATTATATTACAGAGCAATTAAAAATAAAAAAAAAACAAGCAAAATGAAGCATAAATATTAAATAAAAACAATCAAATTTTGTAGTAGTAAATTTAAAAAAAAATTGCTAAAAAAAAATTAATTTCATTTTTGTTTTTTACAAATACATATAAATATAATTTATTTTACTAGAAATGTAATATAGTAAACTTTCTTTCTTTTAAAAAAAAATGTGTGGCACCAAAGCCAAATTTGATAGGCCACAGGCCTATATATTATATATATTTATATACATATAAATATTACCATTTATCTTGTAATAATTATTGTAATTATGTTATTACATTTGTTCATTAAATTATATCAGATGCACAGAAGAACAATCAATCTGTTGCACAAAATTTAGATAAAATTTAAAACAAAATCTGAAACACAATTTTTAAATACATGTATATCAATTGACGTAAATGGACAAATGGACTGTTATTGAAAACCAGTTAAAACAGGAAAAAGACAATTTTATTAGATCATTTAAATGTGTTTATAGAAACACTACAGTTAAAACAGAAACTGTGAAAAGGCATTTAAATATCTTGGTAGACAGTCTAGAAAAAGTTAGAACGATAGTCAGGGTATACAATACAAAACTGACAAAAGTTCACGACAACTTTGCAAGATCGGTATATTGGGAGCTTAGATATAAACTACTAAAAGTTTACTCTAAATATAATATAGAAGAGGATATCCCACACTGTTTAGACAACCCGATACGAATTGATACTAACAAATTATTCGTAACGGAGTTATCAGAGTTAAAAGAATTAGTTGTTTCGCCTCTTATGTCCGAAAATATTACCGATACAGTCATGTCGCAGACTATGATGGAGTTTTTGAATACAGCAGCCAGACTCACACCTGAGTTTGATGGCAGGGCTGAAAATCTCAGAACTTTCATAGATGCATTGCGATTAGTTAAGTCATTAATGGTTACACATGAGGCAACAGCCGTTAACTTGATTAAAACCAACTTAAAGGGTACCGCCAGAAACTTAATTACTAATGAACTAACTGTAGAAACGATAACACAGAAGCTTTAATCATCCGTAAAGGGTGAATCAACAGAAGTAATAAACGCGAAAATAATATATAGCAGAATAGCAAGTCAG
>NW_024035118.1:0-4401 GCF_002237135.1 Teleopsis dalmanni | reverse complement strand
AATCTGTAACGCATGCATGACTTTTGCTACGAGTATTGAAACCCCAACTTGCGATCATTCATGAAGATTTTTAAAAGGCAATTAATATTTTACTTAAAATTTATGTTTCTTAAGCTGTCATGGATATTTTGGTTATAATTCCTTTATACGTTTAGTCCATTTTTTAACCAACACGCAATAAAGAAATAAATTTTCTTAAAGCAAACAAAACGTCGAGAATGCATAAGAATTTGTATGGAAAATAAAGGAACTAACAACGGGAAGCATGGAGTTTTGTTATCAGGAAATTTACTACTATTAATAAGAAACACATGCAATTCAGAAAACAACTCTGGATTGTTATTGTGTGTAAACAATAGAAATGACAAGTACAATCGTTTAAATTACGACTTGTGAATGGTTGCATTTTATGGCGAAACTTGCAAACTTCGCACGAATCCATCGTATCAAGTGCAGTTAAGTGAAAGAGATCTGAAAGCGACTTGCAAACTCGTAAAAAGAAAAAGATTTCAAATGAAATTGCATTTTACTTTTCACCTTAAACAAATTAAAAACTTTAAAATAATGAAATAAAAAAGCAATAATACAAATGAGCGCGACAGTCTTTCAATTTATGCAATCGCAATCAAAATGCCAAAAAATGGCAAACTTTGCAATACTTTTTACCATGCATCAAATCAGAACAAACGAAGTCAAATGTGTGATTCCCAGTCTCATTGAAGTCGCTGTAAGTGATTTAAGTCTACTACTATGGGTGAAAACAGAACAGCGTCTAACGTTATACGATTTAGGTCCTTCCCGAAAGCAATTTGAAGGATATCAAACCTCAATGCACTTCAATGGTTCAAGGCGATAATCAATTCATGGTTAGGAATGGGAGGCATGAAAATGGCGACGGGACGTAGAACATCAAGTTATCGCTAGCATAAAGAACAAATGCGAATAGGAAGTGAGAAGTGAAGGATATACAAATTAAATCCCAATCCCCTAAACAACAAACTTGAACAGGAATCATGCAAGTTTCTTTATAGGAAAATTATTTTTTGTTGGCCGTGAACCTTGGAATACGCGCAGTAGTGCGAAAAAGTTTTATGCATTCATGGAAAACTGTACTTTTGAATTAAACAAATTTTCGAGTTTGCCTATTTCTTTTTCGTCTAGTTGTATGATTCTGTTTATTTCTGTGATTGCATACATATATAAGCGGTGCAGCTTTGTAGTTTGCTCGGTAAATGCGTCGCTTCTGGAATGGCTAAAAATAATTGCAAAATATATCACAGGAAGAACATAGTAGATATATAGTCACGAATGCATGTAAGTAAAGTAGCTTAAATTTAAATTTTCCTATAAATCTTAGGTTTTCGCGATATTTTCACAGTTTTTTTTTTAATTGGAATGGAAATAGGGATAGGGATTTTTTGGATTTTCTTTAACATTATAACATAATTCAATATAATCATAATATAGTTATATAGTTCATAACGACAACAACACATGCAATATATAATATATATACAGTTATACCAATATATTTTATATCATTTAAAATTTATACTATGAAACCGTCACCTTTTCGTAATAAGCATTTCATTACAGAAAAGATTGTGGACGTAGTAGTATTCAAAGTCTCATACATTTTATAAAACTTTTAATTCAATAACTTCCATTAATTTCATATATGTCATATTATGGCACACATTCGCAGTTTATGCAATAATGCTCACTACTACTTTATTAAGGTTTCATTATATCTTTAGTTACTTGCTTAACACTTATACACAGTTCAGATATATACTCTAGTAACCATTGAGAGCTTGATGGATGGGCCAGGTTTAATCAGATCTGTTATTGGCAATTACAGTATTTTAGTAAGCAGTTTTTCCTGTAGCAGTAGATCAGCTAAGTTGTGGCAGTGTATTTCAGTTTGATTTAAATTTCTATTTAATTCATGATCAAATAGTAATCATCCCTTAATCCCATCTTACCCTCTTTTGGATATGTCATTGGTAGCAGGTTATTTGGGTTATTTTCACGTATAAGCGTTAATTTAAAGCTTGAAATATAATATATAAATAATATTAGTGTTAGTGCTTTTGACATATGGTCTTGCCTGACCTATAAATGAAAGCTAGTGAAGCTCAATAAAGCTGTAGCACTAAATTTTAAGTAGCAGTATTTAGGAAGAATAACTATACAGATGCTTATTACATCCTTAGGGACCTCAGGTTTGATCCCAACAAAAAATACATAAAGGATAGAGCCCCGAAATTATTAGCGAAAACTGACATACTTACCAACACCACGTTGGTGATCTCAGATCACAGAATGGTTACAGGTCCTCGGGGTGGTATGTAGATCTGAGGTCAATTATTGTCTGATGAAGTGATAAACAATACTCCAGTCAAGGAAAAAAAAAGAGTAAAAAAAAGAGTAAAAGTGCTCAAGTGCACTGGCTCAAAGAGCTTCAACATAATTATAACATTACTTACTGTATGATGAACATGTATCATCATTACATCCAAATCATTTAAGTAATGTTAATATTTGAAGAATAAAAAAAAAATTAAAATACTAATAAAAAAAGAATAATCATTTTTATTGTTTAATGCATTAACTCAAGTGGAGAAAGTACTCATTAATAAATCAAATAAGCAAAATCACTTAAGAAGTTTTGTAAGAACTTTAGACCGAAGTGAATGTTTATCTGTGGTAGATACTTACCTCGAGCAATTACTGCCAAGGTTCCATTTAATAAACTTAGAACAAACGATGTTGTGTCTGATTTTACAATTCCAATAAATGTGTTTTACAATACGTTCTCCATTTATTGAGAAATATGTGAACATGTGTGTTAAATACTTGATTATCTCTGAAAAAGAGGCTCGGAACGAAACATTTCCAGCGCATACTTATGAGTATGTGGTAATTCAGATTTGCTGAGATTACGAAATCTGCTGTGCACTTCTGTTGTAAAAGTAAAAAACCGCAAACTTGAATGGTAAAAAATAGATTTAACTAGACTTAAGTGAATATATGATTTAAGTCATCGCATTAGCAGGAGAGTCACGCTCAATAATGACTTCCCAGCTTAGCTCCACTGTAATTGAAAAACAAAGTGAAGTATGCAAATATGGGTCACAATATCGAAATAGCAATTGCAGATAAATAAATTGCATATACTTAGAGCAGATGCAGTACCGCCCATAGACTACGATTGCGTGGTCCTTACTAAAGCGTATTTGGGTTTTGTTGGAAATCGTTAGATTTCGTTGGATTTCGCTTTATTTTGTGGTTATTTTCTAATTAAGCAAGACAACGAGTGCGCGAGTGATTCAAATAAATTTCGAGTTCTGAAAAGAGCATATGTGCAACTTGATGACTTGGATTGCAGTTTGCCAGTTTGCCAGTTACTCAAGTAACACGAGTGCAACCCATTACGGCTTGTTTATTTAAGACAAGAAGAAGTAAACAAAGTCTTAATTATGCAATTTTTATTCATGCAGTACCCGAACGGATGACTAAAGTAGCAATAAATTGCTGAGCGCGCATAATTTGTTGGGCTTCGTTTTTAATTAAAAATTTAATTACGAAAATATTTTTGTATCTTCGCATTGGAATTTTTGCAATTTTATACAATTTGGTTTTTTTTTTGAAATAGTATTAGAAACTTTTATCAAAACACATGTTGAAAAGATATTCAATTAAGAAAGTTCAAAGTGCTGCACAGCGATTAGCGTTAATGATTGAGGAGTTACACGACGGAGTGCCTCGGATTCTCTTCACTCTTGGTTTCAACTCCATCATGCTGGGTTATGACATTCTCATTATTAATTTTGCACTTAAGTACCACTTCATGTTGCATATCGGAGCAGAGTTATTAATAAATTACATATACAAGAAGCCAGCAGTAAGCAGCAGATACTTTTTAATTTAATACTCGTACGAGTGAGTATCTTAAACAGTGCGAAATTTCCAAATTTTAATCATTCCATTCATTTCTGTTTAGAAAATCACATTAACCTTTGTATGTGAAATTTTGTACATTAATTGTAAAATGTTTTATTTCTGAAAGAGAAGCGAAAAATGGTTTTAAAGTAATTTGGTCATAGTCGAATACGAAATTCAATTTTTTATTTTAATTTGCAGTTCCAACAGATTCAGGTCAAGCAAACTTTTCGCATTACGAATTGAACTTTCTGCAAGAATTAATGCAAAAACTTTATAAAAAATTGATTAAGCATTTAAAAAAGTTGTACTCGAAATAAAGTTTATTTAAAAATTAATTACTAATGCACTTAAGATTTAGGCTAGCCTTTTGACCTGCCGCCTTTGTTAGCAGTGCAACGATTTCACAATTTGCCTGAGAATCCACCGCATTTTCAAATGAAACAAAAAAAAAAA
>NW_024035116.1:0-4404 GCF_002237135.1 Teleopsis dalmanni | reverse complement strand
TTTTACCATGTAAGATCGTAAAACCATCGAACTTGTGACTTTAAGTGAATTTCTCAAAACTCTTATATTTTGCATATCGTAACATGTAAGATCGTAAAACCATCGAATTTGTGACTTTAAGCAAGTTTCTAAAAACTCTTATATTTCGCATATTTTAACATGTAAGATCGTAAAACCATCGAATTTGTGACTTTAAGCAAGTTTCTAAAATCTCTTATATACTGCATATTTTAACATGTAAGATCGTAAAACCATCGAATTTGTGACTTTAAGCAAGTTTCTAAAAACTCTTATATTTCGCATATTTTAACATGTAAGATCGTAAAACCATCGAATTTGTGACTTTAAGTGAGTTTCTCAAAACTCTTATATTTTGCATATTGTAACATGTGAGATCGTAAAACCATCGAATTTGTGACTTTAAGCAAGTTTCTAAAAACCCTTATAATTGGTATATTTTGACATGTAAGATCGTGAATCCATCGAATTTGAGACTTAAAGTGAGTTTCTCAAAACTCTTATATTTTGCATATTTTAACATGTACGATCGTAAAACCATCGAATTTGTGACTTTAAGTGAATTTCTAAAAACTCTTATATTTTGCATATTTTAACATGTTCAAGATCGTAAAACCATGTTTGAATTTGTGATTTTCAATAAGTTTCTCAAAACTCTTATATTTTGCATATTTTAACATGTGCGATCGTATAACCATCGAATTTGTGATTTTCAGTAAGTTTCTCAAAACTCTTATATTTTGCATATTTTAACATGTACGATCGTAAAACCATCGAATTTGTGATTTTCAATAAGTTTCTCAAAACTCCTATATTTTGCATATTTTAACATGTACGATCGTAAAACCACCGAATTTGTGATTTTCAACAAGTTTCTCAAAACTCTAGTATGTTGCACATTTTAACATGTACGATCGTAAAACCATGGAATATGTGACTTTAAGCAAGTTTCTCATAACTCTTATATTTTGCATATTTTAACATGTACGATCGTAAAACCATCGAATTTGTGATTTTCAGTAGGTTTCTCAAAACTCTTATATTTTGCATATTTTAACATGTGCGATCGTAAAACCATCAAATTTGTGATTTTCAATAAGTTTCTCAAAACTATTATATTTTGCATATTTTAACATGTACGATCGTAAAACCATCGAATTTCCGATTTTCAGTAAGTTTCTCAAAACTCTTATATTTTACACATTTTAACATGTACGATCGTAAAACCACCGAATTTGTGATTTTCAACAAGTTTCTCAAAACTATTATATTTTGCATATTTTAACATGTGCGATCGTAAAACCATCGAATTTGTGATTTTCAGTAAGATTCTCAAAACTCTTATATTTTGCATATTTTAACATGTACGATCGTGAAACCATCGAATTTGTGATTTTCAATAAGTTTCTCAAAACTCTTATATTTTGCATATTTTAACATGTGCGATCGTAAAACCATCGAATTTGTGATTTTCAATAAGTTTCTCAAAACTCTTATATTTTGCATATTTTAACATGTACGATCGTAAAACCACCGAATTTGTGATTTTCAACAAGTTTCTCAAAACTCTTATATTTTGCATATTTTAACATGTGCGATCGTATAACCATCGAATTTGTGATTTTCAGTAAGTTTCTCAAAACTCTTATATTTTGCATATTTTAACATGTACGATCGTAAAACCATCGAATTTGTGATTTTCAATAAGTTTCTCAAAACTCCTATATTTTGCATATTTTAACATGTACGATCGTAAAACCACCGAATTTGTGATTTTCAACAAGTTTCTCAAAACTCTAGTATGTTGCACATTTTAACATGTACGATCGTAAAACCATGGAATATGTGACTTTAAGCAAGTTTCTCATAACTCTTATATTTTGCATATTTTAACATGTACGATCGTAAAACCATCGAATTTGTGATTTTCAGTAGGTTTCTCAAAACTCTTATATTTTGCATATTTTAACATGTGCGATCGTAAAACCATCAAATTTGTGATTTTCAATAAGTTTCTCAAAACTATTATATTTTGCATATTTTAACATGTACGATCGTAAAACCATCGAATTTCCGATTTTCAGTAAGTTTCTCAAAACTCTTATATTTTACACATTTTAACATGTACGATCGTAAAACCACCGAATTTGTGATTTTCAACAAGTTTCTCAAAACTATTATATTTTGCATATTTTAACATGTGCGATCGTAAAACCATCGAATTTGTGATTTTCAGTAAGATTCTCAAAACTCTTATATTTTGCATATTTTAACATGTACGATCGTGAAACCATCGAATTTGTGATTTTCAGTAAGTTTCTCAAAACTTTTATATTTTGCATATTTTAACATGTGCGATCGTAAAACCATCGAATTTGTGATTTTCAATAAGTTTCTCAAAACTCTTATATTTTGCATATTTTAACATGTGCGATCGTAAAACCACCGAATTTGTGATTTTCAATAAGTTTCTCAAAACTCTTATATTTTGCATATTTTAACATGTGCGATCGTATAACCATCGAATTTGTGATTTTCAGTAAGTTTCTCAAAACTCTTATATTTTGCATATTTTAACATGTACGATCGTAAAACCATCGAATTTGTGATTTTCAATAAGTTTCTCAAAACTCCTATATTTTGCATATTTTAACATGTACGATCGTAAAACCACCGAATTTGTGATTTTCAACAAGTTTCTCAAAACTCTAGTATGTTGCACATTTTAACATGTACGATCGTAAAACCATGGAATATGTGACTTTAAGCAAGTTTCTCATAACTCTTATATTTTGCATATTTTAACATGTACGATCGTAAAACCATCGAATTTGTGATTTTCAGTAGGTTTCTCAAAACTCTTATATTTTGCATATTTTAACATGTGCGATCGTAAAACCATCAAATTTGTGATTTTCAATAAGTTTCTCAAAACTATTATATTTTGCATATTTTAACATGTACGATCGTAAAACCATCGAATTTCCGATTTTCAGTAAGTTTCTCAAAACTCTTATATTTTACACATTTTAACATGTACGATCGTAAAACCACCGAATTTGTGATTTTCAACAAGTTTCTCAAAACTATTATATTTTGCATATTTTAACATGTGCGATCGTAAAACCATCGAATTTGTGATTTTCAGTAAGATTCTCAAAACTCTTATATTTTGCATATTTTAACATGTACGATCGTGAAACCATCGAATTTGTGATTTTCAATAAGTTTCTCAAAACTCTTATATTTTGCATATTTTAACATGTGCGATCGTAAAACCATCGAATTTGTGATTTTCAATAAGTTTCTCAAAACTCTTATATTTTGCATATTTTAACATGTACGATCGTAAAACCACCGAATTTGTGATTTTCAACAAGTTTCTCAAAACTCTAAATTTTACCATTTTAAAAACATATTTTCGATCGTGAAAACCATCGAATTTGTGATTTTCAATAAGTTTCTCAAAACTCTTATATTTTGCATATTTTAACATGTGCGATCGTATAACCATCGAATTTGTGATTTTCAGTAAGTTTCTCAAAACTCTTATATTTTGCATATTTTAACATGTACGATCGTAAAACCATCGAATTTGTGATTTTCAATAAGTTTCTCAAAACTCCTATATTTTGCATATTTTAACATGTACGATCGTAAAACCACCGAATTTGTGATTTTCAACAAGTTTCTCAAAACTCTAGTATGTTGCACATTTTAACATGTACGATCGTAAAACCATGGAATATGTGACTTTAAGCAAGTTTCTCATAACTCTTATATTTTGCATATTTTAACATGTACGATCGTAAAACCATCGAATTTGTGATTTTCAGTAGGTTTCTCAAAACTCTTATATTTTGCATATTTTAACATGTGCGATCGTAAAACCATCAAATTTGTGATTTTCAATAAGTTTCTCAAAACTATTATATTTTGCATATTTTAACATGTACGATCGTAAAACCATCGAATTTCCGATTTTCAGTAAGTTTCTCAAAACTCTTATATTTTACACATTTTAACATGTACGATCGTAAAACCACCGAATTTGTGATTTTCAACAAGTTTCTCAAAACTATTATATTTTGCATATTTTAACATGTGCGATCGTAAAACCATCGAATTTGTGATTTTCAGTAAGATTCTCAAAACTCTTATATTTTGCATATTTTAACATGTACGATCGTGAAACCATCGAATTTGTGATTTTCAATAAGTTTCTCAAAACTCTTATATTTTGCATATTTTAACATGTGCGATCGTAAAACCATCGAATTTGTGATTTTCAATAAGTTTCTCAAAACTCTTATATTTTGCATATTTTAACATGTACGATCGTAAAACCACCGAATTTGTGATTTTCAACAAGTTTCTCAAAACTCT
>NW_024035115.1:0-4405 GCF_002237135.1 Teleopsis dalmanni | reverse complement strand
ATATAAGAGTTCTGAGCAATTTACTTAAAGTCACAAATTCGATGGTTTTGCGAGCGTACATGTTAAAATGTGCAAAATATAAGAGTTTTTAGAAATTTGCTTAGTCACAAATTCGATGGTTTTACGATCGCACATGTTAAAATATGCAAAATATTAGAGTTTTGAGAAACTTATTGAAAATCACAAATTCGATGGTTTTACATGTTGCACATGTTAAAATATGCAAAATATTAGAGTTTTGAGAAACTTATTGAAAATCACAAATTCGATGGTTTTACGATCGCACATGTTAAAATATGCAAAATATTAGAGTTTTGAGAAACTTATTGAAAATCACAAATTCGATGGTTTTACGATCGAATATGTTAAAATGTGTACAATATTAGAGTTTTGAGAAACTTATTGAAAATCACAAATTCGATGGTTTTACGATCGCACATGTTAAAATATGCAAAATATTAGAGTTTTTAGAAACATTGAAAATCACAAATTCGATGGTTTTACTATCGCATATGTTAAAATATGCAAAATATTAGAGTTTTGAGAAACTTATTGAAAATCACAAATTCGATGGTTCTACGATCGCACATGTTAAAATATGCAAAATATTAGAGTTTTGAGAAACTTATTGAAAATCACAAATTCGATGGTTTTACGATCGCACATGTTAAAATATGCAAAATATTAGAGCTTTGAGAAACTTAATGAAAATCACAAATTCGATGGTTTCACGATCGAATATGTTAAAATGTGTAAAATATTAGAGTTTTGAGCAAGTTTACTTAAAGTCACAAAAATTCGATGGTTTTGCTTGAGCGTACATGTTATAATGGCAAAGATATAAGCATTTGAGAAATTTATTTAAAATCACAAATTCGATGTTTTTACGATCGCACATGTTAAAATATGCAAAATATTAGAGTTTTGAGAAACTTATTGAAAATCACAAATTCGATGGTTTTACGATCGCACATGTTAAAATATGCAAAATATTAGAGTTTTGAGAAACTTATTGAAAATCACAAATTCGATGGTTTTACGATCGAATATGTTAAAATGTGTACAATATTAGAGTTTTGAGAAACTTATTGAAAATCACAAATTCGATGGTTTTACGATCGCACATGTTAAAATATGCAAAATATTAGAGTTTTTAGAAACATTGAAAATCACAAATTCGATGGTTTTACTATCGCATATGTTAAAATATGCAAAATATTAGAGTTTTGAGAAACTTATTGAAAATCACAAATTCGATGGTTCTACGATCGCACATGTTAAAATATGCAAAATATTAGAGTTTTGAGAAACTTATTGAAAATCACAAATTCGATGGTTTTACGATCGCACATGTTAAAATATGCAAAATATTAGAGCTTTGAGAAACTTAATGAAAATCACAAATTCGATGGTTTCACGATCGAATATGTTAAAATGTGTAAAATATTAGAGTTTTGAGAAACTTATTGAAAATCACAAATTCGATGGTTTTACGATCGAATATGTTAAAATGTGTAAAATATTAGAGTTTTGAGAAACTTATTGAAAATCACAAATTCGATGGTTTTACGATCGCACATGTTAAAATATGCAAAATATTTAGAGTTTTGAGAAACTTATTGAAAAGTCACAAATTCGATGGTTTTGCGAGCGTACATGTTAAAATGTGCAAAATATAAGAGTTTTGAGAAATTTTCTTAAAGTCACAAATTCGATGGTTTTACGATCGCACATGTTAAAATATGCAAAATATTAGAGTTTTGAGAAACTTATTGAAAATCACAAATTCGATGGTTTTACGATCGTACATGTTAAAATGTGTAAAATATAAAAGTTTTTAGAAACTTACTGAGAATCACAAATTCGATGGTTTTACGATCGCACATGTTAAAATATGCAAAATATTAGAGTTTTGAGAAACTTATTGAAAATCACAAATTCGATGGTTTCACGATCGTACATGTTAAAATATGCAAAATATTAGAGTTTTGAGAAACTTATTGAAAATCACAAATTCGATGGTTTCACGATCGTAAATGTTAAAATGTGTAAAATATAAGAGTTATAGAAACTTACTGAAAATCACAAATTCGATGATTTTACGATCGCATATGTTAAAATATGCAAAATATTAGAGTTTTGAGAAACTTATTGAAAATCACAAATTCGATGGTTTTACGATCGCACATGTTAAAATATGCAAAATATTAGAGTTTTGAGAAACTCATTGAAAATCACAAATTCGATGGTTTTACGATCGTATATGTTAAAATGTGTAAAATATAAGTTTTTAGAAACTTACTGAAAATCACAAATTCGATGGTTTTACGATCGCACATGTTAAAATATGCAAAATATTAGAGTTTTGAGAAACTTATTGAAAATCACAAATTCGATGGTTTTACGATCGCACATGTTAAAATATGCAAAATATTAGAGTTTTGAGAAACTTAATGAAAATCACAAATTCGATGGTTTTACGATCGCACATGTTAAAATATGCAAAATATAGAGTTTTGAGAAACTTATTGAAAATCACAAATTCGATGGTTTTACGATCGTACATGTTAAAATATGCAAAATATAAGAGTTTTGAGAAACTTATTGAAAATCACAAATTCGATGGTTTTACGATCGCACATGTTAAAATATGCAAAATATTAGAGTTTTGAGAAACTTATTGAAAATCACAAATTCGATGGTTTCACGATCGTACATGTTAAAATATGCAAAATATAAGAGTTTTGAGAATCTTACTGAAAATCACAAATTCGATGGTTTTACGATCGCACATGTTAAAATATGCAAAATATAATAGTTTTGAGAAACTTGTTGAAAATCACAAATTCGGTGGTTTTACGATCGTACATGTTAAAATGTGTAAAATATAAGAGTTTTGAGAAACTTACTGAAAATCGGAAATTCGATGGTTTTACGATCGTACATGTTAAAATATGCAAAATATAATAGTTTTGAGAAACTTATTGAAAATCACAAATTTGATGGTTTTACGATCGCACATGTTAAAATATGCAAAATATAAGAGTTTTGAGAAACCTACTGAAAATCACAAATTCGATGGTTTTACGATCGTACATGTTAAAATATGCAAAATATAAGAGTTATGAGAAACTTGCTTAAAGTCACATATTCCATGGTTTTACGATCGTACATGTTAAAATGTGCAACATACTAGAGTTTTGAGAAACTTGTTGAAAATCACAAATTCGGTGGTTTTACGATCGTACATGTTAAAATATGCAAAATATAGGAGTTTTGAGAAACTTATTGAAAATCACAAATTCGATGGTTTTACGATCGTACATGTTAAAATATGCAAAATATAAGAGTTTTGAGAAACTTACTGAAAATCACAAATTCGATGGTTATACGATCGCACATGTTAAAATATGCAAAATATAAGAGTTTTGAGAAACTTATTGAAAATCACAAATTCGATGGTTTCACGATCGTACATGTTAAAATATGCAAAATATAAGAGTTTTGAGAATCTTACTGAAAATCACAAATTCGATGGTTTTACGATCGCACATGTTAAAATATGCAAAATATAATAGTTTTGAGAAACTTGTTGAAAATCACAAATTCGGTGGTTTTACGATCGTACATGTTAAAATGTGTAAAATATAAGAGTTTTGAGAAACTTACTGAAAATCGGAAATTCGATGGTTTTACGATCGTACATGTTAAAATATGCAAAATATAATAGTTTTGAGAAACTTATTGAAAATCACAAATTTGATGGTTTTACGATCGCACATGTTAAAATATGCAAAATATAAGAGTTTTGAGAAACCTACTGAAAATCACAAATTCGATGGTTTTACGATCGTACATGTTAAAATATGCAAAATATAAGAGTTATGAGAAACTTGCTTAAAGTCACATATTCCATGGTTTTACGATCGTACATGTTAAAATGTGCAACATACTAGAGTTTTGAGAAACTTGTTGAAAATCACAAATTCGGTGGTTTTACGATCGTACATGTTAAAATATGCAAAATATAGGAGTTTTGAGAAACTTATTGAAAATCACAAATTCGATGGTTTTACGATCGTACATGTTAAAATATGCAAAATATAAGAGTTTTGAGAAACTTACTGAAAATCACAAATTCGATGGTTATACGATCGCACATGTTAAAATATGCAAAATATAAGAGTTTTGAGAAACTTATTGAAAATCACAAATTCGATGGTTTTACGATCGTACATGTTAAAATGTGTAAAATGTTAGAGTTTTGAGAAACTTATTGAAAATCACAAATTCGATGGTTTTACGATCGCACATGTTAAAATATGCAAAATATTAGAGTTTTGAGAAACTTATTGAAAATCACAATTTCGATGGTTTTACGATCGCACATGTTAAAATATGCAAA
>NW_024035114.1:0-4405 GCF_002237135.1 Teleopsis dalmanni | reverse complement strand
TTTGAGGGATTAGAGAGAGTACTTGAATTCAATTTATTGGACTTAAACTTATAAATTAGCCAGGGCTAGTTGCGAATGGTTGTGGTAATTTCAAAACTTTAAAGCAAACCAAAACTTCCTTTAAATCTAATACACAATGCGTACTGGCATTAATAAATTTGGATTCAGATATTATTAAGCACTGTTTTTTTGTCTAATGAAGTTGACTCTCTTTCAAGAGTTGTCATTCAATAGACAATAATTATTAAAAGATATTTAGCTTTAGTGTCGATTTTAATAGTTTCATTATTCATATATAATACATGTGATAATTGCTGCGCCGTCTATTTGTAAAGATTCCTTCTAGGGAATTTAAACCTGGATAAATTTGGATAATTGTTCATATGCTTGGAGACAGCATTTGATAAGTCTTTCCTTTCACTCAATTAAATTTTTTTTTATTCTAAATTTATTTTATAGTTAATTTTGTATTATTATTTTATTGTTGTATGATACAAGCAGCGAATAGTAGACGTCCATTTTGATAACAGATTTCTTGTTCTTACGTCTAATCGAAAAAAAACGTTAAATCGAATGAATACGTTGAACAAATATAAATATATAGTGTTCACAAGTTCAGTTATCGTTATTTTCTGAATTTTTAGTACGTTAATTTTCGACATACTATCTTTTAGAGATCTTGTAAAATCCAGATTTCAGTGTAATGTACAATATTTTCTATAGCTCATTTTACAGAAGCCTTAAGTATTTCCTAGTTTTTTTGTGAGTATTTTATAAATTATTTCATCTCGGTTTTTCTTGCATATTTGTCTCTCTTAATATAATATTGGGTTATCGTATTCTGCATAACGAATTATGCATTAAGTATATAGAATATTCAATGACAGAAATTTGTCGTTCGTCAAATTGGAAATTCGGTACATCAGTCAATTGTTTTACAAGTATTGGACATATGGTAGAGATTTATTAATTTATTGATTTATATAAATAAAATAGCAAATTACCTTCCTAGTCGAACATTAATTAAAAAGTTAATACGTTATGGATTCCCAATATTACATATTTCAACTCAAAAACAATAGTCCTTTGTGAATAACAAATGCCTTTACGGTTTCATATTGAATACACTACAAGGATGCATTATCAGATTCAAGCTTGTCATATGCATTAGTCAACTAAAATCAGATAAGCAGGCACTTATGCACAACGCACCACATGTGCATCGAAATCCATGGCTTAATTCAATTTGAAAACTGCTGTGAATTTAGATGTAAAATTAATTAATAAGATTGCTGTCAAAGTTTATTTAAGTTGATGATATTAATCCACAACTACAATTTAATAAAAATTTAATTTATCAATAAATTATAATGAAAATAATTGCTTATTGAATTTATTGAAATAGATGAATATATAGGAACAACTAATATAAATGACATGTAAAACCAGCACAATAGATCAAATTCTAAAAACTCTGAAACTCACGACACCAGCAAAGAAGAGTTAGCTACATACCTTCAGCTCAAAAAGTATCCGGATTTTGTAAATAAAACACACAAATTTAAATTTTATTCCAAATTTATTTTATCTCCTTCAAAATACGCTCCTTCTAAAGCGATACACATATGCCAACGCTTAACCTAATCTTCCATACACTTTTCGTAGGCCCGTGAAGGTGTGGCTTTCAGTTCGTTCAGCGAATTCTCTTTTACCGATTCAATCGACTCAAAACGCTTACCACGAAGGGGCAATTTGAGTTTCGGGAACAGGAAAACATCGCATGGATCCAGATCTGGTATTGGACATTGCGATTTTTTTTATTTAAGCCTTATCTTCTATTCGCTTGGATCAGTAAAAATTCACAGTTCACTTGATAGGATAGCTTTTCAATGTGAGACTATTGAAGTTATTGTATTATGTATTGATTTAATGCCAAGTTTGCGCCAAATAAGAAAAAATAATAGTTTTAAAAAATTTCAGATAAAATTGAGAAAAATAAAGGTGCCGGTTATAAAACTAAACTTTGTAAAACAAAACAACTTTAGTTGACGTGCCAAAAAATATTTAGGACATATTATCGATATAACACAAAAAATCGGTTAAGATAAATGAAGCTTACACCACCCATTATCTACATGGTATTCCCCAAGTAATAATAATATATTCGCCAATTGTATGGAAAGGATTTCACCCCGACTTAAACTGTGTAAGTATAAATATGGTACTATAAAGACCATACTATATACGATATTGTGTTGCAAAAACGTGGAGCAGTTGGAAAAGTAATTTTAATGTCTAAAGGGAGAAAAATAGATGTCTGATTTGAATTATTTAACACAAAATCTTAAATGTTTTGATATGCCTGGAAATGTAGTTTCGATTGTATGCAAAATATAGCAAGAGAACCCAATATCACAGAAATACAATATCGATATTACTACATGTGTAACGATGGGGAGTGGTCAGTAATAGGTTGTTAAAGCCAAAAAATAATTAATTCAAAATTATTATAAATAAATAAAAGTTGAACAATTGCTTAATATGGTCCATGTTAATCTAAATAGGGTTTTGTATGGATAAAAGCAGAAAAGTCCATTTTTGTACTATTTCCACGAAACTGACTATTAACAAATAGAATAGTTGTAAATAATAGTAAATTATTATAGTTGAAATTAAAGTAACAATATAAAAAAAGTTTGTTAATCCCAATAAGGTTATCGAAGAGATCAAAACACTACCGACCAATTTTTTAAATAACAGAAAAACAAATTTTGATTTAATAAAGTGGTTTTTCGAACAGTAGTGAACTGCAATAACAAAAATTCATTTTATATTATTTGAATTAATTGACAGCTCTTTTCAAGTATTGCCAAATACCCATCATCAGCGGTCTTGGAAATAATTCTTGTATTTAATTATTCGTAAATAATTTTTTTAATTCTTCAAGTATTAGAAATCGAACTCGTGTTCTGCCAAATTTAATTTAATTTAATTTTATAAATAAAATTTATTTTAATTTTAAAATGCATAAATAAAATTAAATTAAGTGAAAGAAAAGAAAAGTGATAAATAATAATATATACAGATATAAATAGAAAGATATAGATATGATAGATAAAAATTTATAGATATATATACAAGGTGAGATGAAAAAACTGCAACCAACTTCAGACTGCTGTCATTTCTAAACCGCTCGTCCCACAGCTGTCAGATTTATTCTAGTGACAGCTCATTATATTGTTTACAAGCGCACAAAAGCATTTTGGTGGGAATTTTTCAAAAAAAAAGTTATTTGTGATGGAATTCAAGCGTGATAGTGTGATTGCTTTGCATTTGGCTGGAAAACCACAAGTGGCTATCGTTAGAGCCCTCCAGCATTTAGAAGTGAATAAATGTTTTGTGTCTCGTACCATCGCTCGTTACCATGATACTGGTAGCGTAGCCCGACGTCAAGGAAGTGGACGAAAAAAAACAGCAACATCGGCAGAAATGGTTCGAAAAGTGAAAAAGCGAATTGAACGAAATCCGCGTCGCAGTGGACGAAAAATGGCTCGTGAGCTGAACATATCGCAATATGCCATTCGGCAAATATTGAAAAATGAGCTTGGACTAAAGCCATTCAAGTTCCAAAAAGTGCAAGATCTTACTGATGCGCAAAAAAAAGTTAGACTCGAAAAAGCTAAAGAGTTGTTTCGCTTGGCCGAAAGTGGTGAACTGCCGAATTTGGTTTTCTCCGATGAGAAACCATTCGTTATCCAGCAGTTTGTAAACAAACAAAATGATCGTGTTTACTTGCCAGAGAGGTCAGCTGAAAATTTGCAACTTCGGTTGGCCATCACAACTCAAAAGCCGGCCATGGTGATGGTGTGGGCCGCCATAACAGCCGATGGTCGCTCGCCGCTCGTATTCATCGACCGTGGTGTCAAATTAAATGCGCAAATCTATCGCGAAAATATTTTGGAGGGAGTTCTGAAGCCCTGGGCACGCAAACATTTCGGCCGCAGACCTTGGACATTCCAACAGGACTCAGCACCATCGCACTCAGCACGCGCCATCCAAGAATGGTTAAGAAATGAGGTTCCTCGCTTCATTTCCACCGCACAATGGCCACCAAAATCTCCGGATGCCAATCCGTTGGACTATTGTGCCTGGGGTATTTTGGAAAGCAAGGTTGGAACTAAAAAATACCAAAGTGTCGATCATCTCAAGCAAGCGCTTCGCCGAGAATGGGACAAAATACCGCAGAGCCACTTTCGGGCCAAAGGTGGCCAATTCGAACAAATCTAAACCGATTCTCAAATTTGATGTTATTTCCGACATTTTTTGCTTTCATTCAATAAAATTTAAAAAAAATGAAAAAATTTATGGCGTTTTACTTTGTTGCAGTTTTTTCATCTCACCTTGT
>NW_024035113.1:0-4409 GCF_002237135.1 Teleopsis dalmanni | reverse complement strand
TCATTATCCAACACTTTTTGCATCGCCGGGTTTCTCGGATAGTACCTCTGTTTGATGGGGCGATCGTCCTTCATTGTGATTGAATGCGATGCAATGTCAGAAAGTCCTTCCAATGTTTTGAATTCAGCTAACTCGGTTTCTAGGAACTTCTGTATCCATTGCTCCTCGTCAAAAGTGGAATTTAATGAGACTGGACTCAAATTGGTCTTTGAGACTTGACCAAATTTGACAACATTTTCCCCTATACAAAACGTACTTGATGCTGTATTCAAAAAGTCCATCCCCAAAACAATATCATGAACCATTCCATCCAATACTAACAAACTCACCTGGTATTCATCTCTTCCCATTTGCAAGCACGTATCAATGATGTTATTCACATGCCGTGGTGAGCCATCAGCGAGCCGGACTACTACGTTCACGTCCGTGATGTTACCTGTAATACATGGTACTACGTTCGGACGAACAAAGCTTTTACTTGGACCTGTGTCAATCATGGCTGTGAGTGCTCGACCGTGGATACTTATTTGTGCAAAGAGTCGATTATGTTCAATTATAAAGGGTGTTGTGCTGGTGCTGGATTTACGGCCACGTCTCGCCTTTCTGGAAGACGCGACCTTTGCGCGTTTCCCGATTGTTTACGACAGCAGTCAATAGTTCGCACTCCACGTCTCCCACACTGCCAACAGAATAAAACTCGTGGATTTCGACACATGCGCGCTTGATGTCCAGATTGACCACATCGAAAGCATGCCGTTGTTAGATTTATAGGCTCGATGGCAGCAATTGTCATAGGTTTGACTCGTCGTTCAATCAGCATCGGTGTTTCTTTTGGTTTAAGATTTTTCTGTTCATTTCTCAAGGATTCAAAATCGCTAGTTAACGCAATGAGCTCGTCCAAGGTGTTAAACTCCCTGCGTTTGACATACATTTTGTATTCAACCAAACTGTTCCTGTAAAATCGTTCAAGTTTCTCGTCTTCATTTAGTTTTAAATGTCTCATTAATTTCTGTAGTTCCAGCACATACTTCTTAAACGGCTCTCCCGGTTTCTGCAGTCTATTCCTTAGTTCGTCCTCCAACCGCTCAAAATACAGATGTGGCAGGAAAAACTTCAAGAAATCCATTTTAAACGCTTCCCAGTGAATCCAATCTCTTTTATTATGTCTAAACCATACCAGTGCGTTTCCTTTGAGTAACTCCGGCATTGTACGAGACAACATGTTCATTGGTATTGCATAAACGTCCGCTAATTCCTCCACTCGCTCTATGAACGCCAAGGGGTCGCCGTTGTCATCGTATCGGATCGCCCATTTTTTGACCTGATCAATGACGCTTGCCTGTGTGTTCCTCTGTGGAAGATACGAGTGTAAGTCATATTGTGGATGTGAATGTAATTGCCTTGTCGATGCTTCATTGACTATGATATGTCGCCCTGAACCTTCGACGTAATCTCTGTTCTGGGTATATTCTATGTCGCTGCTCCTATCGAACGATTGATGTACTGTCGCAGGCTGTTGACTATGAGGCACGTGTAAAGTATATGCAGGATCTTGACTTGGTGATGCTAAAACTGTTGTCTTGGTTTCTTCAGCATTTTTATCCATATTTAATTCTTCACTAGAGCTCTTGCAATGTTTGCTTTCTAATTCATTCAACCGAATAACTACTATAGGTGCATGTTCTCCCTGTGCTACGAAGTTGGTTAATCGCTTTCGCAAGTCTTCGACTGTACCAGTTGTATCCAGGCCAAACTCTTCTAGATACCCAACCAAATCGTCTTTTCGTAAATATCGGATCCACGTTCTTCCCATGTTAGTTATGTGTATTTCACCTCGTTGTTGATGTTAAAACAGTTGCTATTCGAATCGTGAAGTGCTGGTCTCAGGGTCCCTGCTCGGGCGCCACTTGTAATGAACCCTTTTTGGTTCGTATCAAGCTGGGGTTGGGCTCAGCCGTCCCCAAGGTCCACACAAGAAATTTATTTAGTGAGACCCCGTCACTTCTGATTGCTCTTAATTACAGATACCTTAGTTCGAATACCAATCGGAATCACAGACACAAAGGAATCACTTGACTGAAATAGACACGATATAATACCAGCACGCGTGACTGTTAAAGCTACGTGAGTGGTATTACAGGTCGCTGATCACACGCCCTTCCCTGTTCACTGTTAAAGCGCCCAGGGGCCGGAGACGTTAGGTGACTATTAAAGCTACCTATCGTTTCCGACACTATGGTATAGACTCACGTGACTATTAAAGCTACTTGAGTTATACCCCGTACAACCGAGATTCAGTTACTGTTGAAGCCCTGAATCTTTCTTACCTGTGTCTTTCACTTGTGTCGTTGTGCTGGATTCCCACCTTGATTTTACACCGATCAGGAGAAGCTAGTTTGTATTGAACTCTATCAAAGCGGTAGTTATACCTATGAGCCCTCGCTATTATACCTGTTTTGCTTTTATTTTAATAAAACACCTTTTTTTCAATTTATTCGCTCGTTTAGTTTTTTTTATTTTATTCATTAAATTTATTAATATTCATTTTATTATCAAATAAATAGCTAAATACAAATTTAGTTTTATTTTATTTTTTTTTTAAATTAAGTACTCTTTACTCTACTTTAAGTCTTTACAATTTATCAATAAGAGTGTTAAATTTTATATAGTAACACATTTACTAGTTTAATCAGTTTATCTTTCTTAAAACAATCTTTTCGTGTAAAATTTTAATTCATGCGTACTCACAATTTATCAACAAGAGCTTTAAATTTTTTTAAATTCATGTAATAACACATTTACTAATGTAATCCATTTATCTTACTTGAAAATAATTTTTACATACAAAATTACAGTTTATACGTACTCGCAATTTATCAATAAGAGTTTTAAATTTTCTTTAAATTCATGTAATAACACATTTACTAATGTAATCCGTTTTTCTTACTTGAAAATAATTTTTACATATAAAATTACAATTTATACGTACTCGCAATTTATCAATAAGAGTTTTAAATTTTATATATTAACACATTTACTAGTTTAATCAGTTTGTCTTTCTTAAAACAATCTTTTCGTGCAAAATTTTAATTGATGCGTACTCACAATTTATCAACAAGAGTTTTAAAAATTCAATTTCGATTGTTACAACTCTACTGGTTCAAATAATTTAATTTTTAATTTTTGAATAATTCTTTTGTTTATAGATACGATTTTACACTATTTCTGAGACTATTTAATTGTTTTTGATAATATCACCGCCGTCTTAGTTAAATAAATTCCGCTGCTGCTAACGCCAGGAGTTTTCCTTTTCACGACCGAACATAACCAGACAAGAGACCTTCTTCCAAGTGTACGCAACTTTTATACCGTCAACGATCAACGGTGCCAGCTGTCGGTACGTTAAAGTTCAACGACCGTTGATCGAAGCTCGTGAACTGATCCCTCTGCAATGCACCAGCGAAAGTCTAGCTTTAGGGCGAATTCTACTTTTCCCTCTCATGTGGAAGCTGGAACTTGTTTTTTCTTTAAGCTTCGCCCTAGTTCTACACCTTTTCCACAAAAGCTTTCTTCGTTTGACAGCTCGTGTTGTTTTGTTTTGATTTTGTTCTATTTTTTTTTACAACGTGTTGTGCCGGTGAACGTGTGTATTTAATTCTATTAATTAGAAAATTATTTTAAAATTATTTTATTTTCCAATAAAGTTCCAGCAAAATAGAACACCCAACGATAGCTCAAGATATGTGTCTTATGTTATGGTTTTATTCAAAAATTGTTCACGCACTAACCAAGGATTTCCATACAATTATAAGATTTGTCAAATTCAAAGTCACGTTGTGGGTGGCAGAGGATTGGGGTGAGTTGGTTTAACTTAATGTTTTTATAAGTATTTAACAATTTTTATTACAGGAACCTTCGAGTCGTGACGTGTTACGTCTGTGTGTCCCACACCGCCCACTACTGTATGTGTCCGCTGCTGTGTCTTCAGTGACACTATACCCAACGACGTATGCTAACGATCAAATTTTAATTAATAAAATTTTTCGTGTCGTTACATATTAGTGCCGGTCGTATAAGTTTTGGCATGGTGAGCTAGGTGCATTTACAAGTATTTGCATGACTTATTCATTTTTCTGACGCCTTTCTTGGTATAAAACAATAGAGAGAAAAAATTCCATTAAGGGTCCGAAATAAGGTTTCAGTAGGTTTAGAAAAATTATAAACATAAGAAAGTCATGATGTTTCATACTTTTTATTTCTTTAAAGGCAGCTACTAAGCTGCTGTAGTCCTTTCATTGTTTTTTATTTTGTTGACAAGAATATATTTGAAAAATGGTATTTTGATAATAGAACTAGTACTCAATCAAATGTTGAGAAACGTGAATAAGTGTAATTGTACTACCACTCAA
>NW_024035112.1:0-4418 GCF_002237135.1 Teleopsis dalmanni | reverse complement strand
ATCATAATCAAATGTAACTGTAAATAAAGAAATTTAACATGAATCGGACTAGAAGAAAAATTGAACGTCCAAAGAATCCCTACTCAACCGCTAATATATTTTCGAGATGGAGTTTATCAAAATTTATCTTTCTTATATTCCAAATTTATATTTTTATGTATATTTGCTTATAATCTTCAAAAATTTATCACCTTTCTTTATACACAAGTAAACATATGTATGCTTATATACATATGTTCACATGTATGTATATATGTTTGTAAATAAAATCTTTGTCGTAAAGAGTTTTACATTTAATCTACCGGCATATATTTTTCAATGCCCAAGGTCAAAATTATTAATCATATAAGGTGGTTGGTTAGTTGGTTGGTTGGGCGTGAAATTGTGTAGATTCTGTGTAAAGAGCGATGAGAGCGCATTAAATTCTATTGTCGGTAGTGCAAAAAAAAATTTCATATTTCTCTTCTGCTCCGATACAAGCAGTCGTATATTTCAGTCTGCCTCTAACTTGCTACGATTGTGAACGTGTGCTGGAATTTTTTTTTGTTCGAAAAGTCGAATCTTATTTAAAAAATTATAAAGTTAAAATATTGTTGTATTAAGAAAAAGCAAAAAATATAAAAAATAAAAACAAGTAAAGGAGAAACAAGTAAACATTTGCTACAAATTTTGCCTGGTTGATTCATTGTCGTCGTCGTCGTTGAAGTGTTTAACAAGACGTTTCGTGTAAATTTTTAACTTTCCTAAGTTTATTAAAAACAGAATTTAAAAAAAATTTAATAAATAAGTAAATGCAAAAAATATTTAAAAGAAATAAACTCAAGTAAAATAGCTAAAGAAAGTTTGACGTCTTGTCTTTCGTTCGTACGTTCGATTATATATTGTCGGTTTTTCATATTGTTTTTTTTATGAGGTTTTAACTGTTCCTCGCTTTTGTTGTCTTCTTCGTAAATCGTCAGCTATTACGTCTTCTTCGTCTCAACTTGAGCGAATTTTTGCTGAAGCTGCTGGCTGAAGCCAAATTACTTTCTGCAACTTTTAGATAAGGTACGTAATATAAAACAAAACTTAGTATTGATTATTAAATATTAAAAAAAATGTATTTTTTTTTAACTTTTTGTCGTCGCTTTTAAATTTATTTTTTTTGTAGCTAATATTTTTAAATGTTTTTTTTTTTTTTGTTTTTTTTTTGTCTTCTATAAATTTACTTTCCGAAACTTTATTTACTTTTCCGTGATTTTTCTCTGTATGCATATGTATCATATATATGTGTGTTTGTATGTATGCATTTATCTTATACTGTAGAAAATATATTTTCTTGCTTAATTTTTATTCATTCTACTATTTGTTCTCTCATAAACATACACAAACATAATTTGATGGATTTTATCATAAATGCAATGTTGTCACATTTCTCAAAATACTTAAATATGTGCAGAATGTTTAAAGAGTATATTACATTTAAAAAAAGTTTTTAGTTTTATTAAACCCAATCATTAACATCTATTAAAAGTTTCTTTTGTTTACATTTGCACACGTGCGTAAAAGCTTTAGTAATTATTTTTTTTATTATCTATTTTGTATAACATTAGTTTTTGTTTAGTGTTTTTTTTATTCTGATCACAATAAAAATTTCTCATTACTATGAAAAAAAATACGAAACATACAAATTAAATAAAAACATTCTCTTAATTCAATATGTCTAAATAATAATAATTCATTAAACAGAATAATATAACAATTTTGCATGATTTGCATAAGGAATTATTTGAAAATAATTTCTGTTGTACGAATACGAGAACGAGTACGCGTAATTACCGTACATTGTCTATAAAGTTTTGTTGTAACATTGAAAAAGTATTGTAAATTTTTTGCATTGCTATTTACTGTTATTCACGATTTAAAAATTTTTTGTTGCATTTACCATATTGAGTGGTGCTCGTGTCGGTTATCTTCATTTCTTGAACTTCGAATTTATTACTACATTTTTGGTTTATCATAATCAAACGTAACTGTAAATAAAGAAATTTAACATCAATCGGACTAGAAGAAAAATTGAACGCCCAAAGAATCCCTACTCAACCGCTAATATATTTTCGAGATGGAGTTTCTGGTGGATGAGAAATATATTTCATAAGGGTTTGCAAGGACCACTTGAAGAGGAAGAGTTATATCAGCCCCGTAAAGACTTAGATAGTGAACGAGTAACTACAAAGTTTTCGTAAAAACAAGACGGTGCAATAATCCGTTCGCGTAGTTTAACTGCTGTGTATTTTATTTTAGAAGATTTAGTGTTTCCAGCAGAGATCGTAGGCAAATGTATTTGTGGCAAATTTGATGGCACCCAAATTATAAAGGTGCATTTGGATAAGAATCTACAAACGACCATTGAGCACAAAGTAAGTGTTAAATAACACTTATTTCATTAAATCTTTTTTTGCACTTGTGTTTTTTGCTGTTTAAAATTAGTGGTCCAATGTTTCGTTTACGCTTCATTGCTCAAACTGAATTGTAGCTTATTCATATATTGGTAACATTCATCAAATTTAATGAGTGTAGCAATTAACTTGCAGCAATTAATTCAATATGTCTAAATAATAATAATTCATTAAACAGAATAATATAACAATTTTGCATGATTTGCATAAGGATAAGGAATTATTTGAAAATAATTTCTGTTGTACGAATACGAGAACGAGTACGCATAATTACCGTACATTGTCTATAAAGTTTTGTTGTAACATTGAAAAAATATTGTAAATTTTTTGCATTGCTATTTACTGTTATTCACGATTTAAAAAATTTTTGTTGCATTTACCATATTGAGTGGTGCTCGTGTCGGTTATCTTCATTTCTTGAACTTCGAATTTATTACTACATTTTTGGTTTATCATAATCAAACGTAACTGTAAATAAAGAAATTTAACATGAATCGGACTAGAAGAAAAATTGAACGCCCAAAGAATCCCTACTCAACCGGCTAATATATTTTCGAGATGGAGTTTCTGGTGGATGAGAAAAATATTTCATAAGGGTTTGCAAGGACCACTTGAAGAGGAAGACTTATATCAGCACCGTAAAGACTTAGATAGTGAACGAGTAACTACAAAGTTTTCGTAAAAACAAGACGGTGCAATAATCCGTTCGCGTAGTTTAACTGCTGTGTATTTTATTTTAGAAGATTTAGTGTTTCCAGCAGAGATCGTAGGCAAACGTATTCGTGCCAAATTGGATGGCACCCAAATTATAAAGGTGCATTTGGATAAGAATCTACAAACGACCATTGAGCACAAAGTAAGTGTTAAATAACACTTATTTCATTAAATCTTTTTTTGCACTTGTGTTTTTTGCTGTTTAAAATTAGTGGTCCAATGTTTCGTTTACGCTTCATTGCTCAAACTGAATTGTAGCTCATTCATATATTGGTAACATTCATCAAATTTAATGAGTCTAGCAATTAACTTGCAGCAATTAATTCAATATGTCTAAATAATAATAATTCATTAAACAGAATAATATAACAATTTTGCATGATTTGCATAAGGAATTATTTGAAAATAATTTCTGTTGTACGAATACGAGAACGAGTACGCATAATTACCGTACATTGTCTATAAAGTTTTGTTGTAACATTGAAAAAATATTGTAAATTTTTTGCATTGCTATTTACTGTTATTCACGATTTAAAAAATTTTTGTTGCATTTACCATATTGAGTGGTGCTCGTGTCGGTTATCTTCATTTCTTGAACTTCGAATTTATTACTACATTTTTGGTTTATCATAACCAAACGTAACTGTAAATAAAGAAATTTAACATGAATCGGACTAGAAGAAAAATTGAACGCCCAAAGAATCCCTACTCAACCGCTAATATATTTTCGAGATGGAGTTTCTGGTGGATGAGAAAAATATTTCATAAGGGTTTGCAAGGACCACTTGAAGAGGAAGAGTTATATCAGCACCGTAAAGACTTAGATAGTGAACGAGTAACTACAAAGTTTTCGTAAAAACAAGACGGTGCAATAATCCGTTCGCGTAGTTTAACTGCTGTGTATTTTATTTTAGAAGATTTAGTGTTTTCAGCAGAGATCGTAGGCAAACGTATTCGTGCCAAATTGGATGGCACCCAAATTATATATAAAGGTGCATTTGGATAAGAATCTACAAACGACCATTGAGCACAAAGTAAGTGTTAAATAACACTTATTTCATTAAATCTTTTTTTGCGCTTGTGTTTTTTGCTGTTTAAAATTAGTGGTCCAATGTTTCGTTTACGCTTCATTGCTCAAACTGAATTGTAGCTTATTCATATATTGGACATTCATCAAATTTAATGAGTCTAGCAATTAACTTGCAGCAATTAATTCAATATGTCTATATAATAATAATTCATTAAACAGAATAATATAACAATTTT
>NW_024035111.1:0-4419 GCF_002237135.1 Teleopsis dalmanni | reverse complement strand
ACGAAAAATGTGAAAAGGGTATATAAGGTTTGTCAAGATTTTCGTAACGCATTAAAGGAAACGTCGGAAATACCATTAAGTATATATCAGTACAGTATATATATACTTTTTCAGTTCAAACTACTCTCTCAGCTTTTGAACTCTTCGAATGAAACTTTACACACATACTTTTAGCCGACCCTGTTCACCATTTGATTTGATTGAAATTTGACGTCTATTTCTTGTAGCTGTGATATAAACTTAACAATCGGATATGAGGTTTCTCCGTTTTTAATAAAGGTATTTAAATAGAATTTGGTGTATACAGTACTGATATTTGCAAAAGACAAAATTATTTTCAAATGGGTTTAAATCGAGATATAGCTTCCATATAAACTCTCGATTACGACACATACTTTTCTTAGAAAAACTTTTTTATTTTATAAATAGGTTTAATATTTTATTTGAAGTACATACATATTATGTACTTTAAATTTAAAATTTACGTGTCTTTTATAAAATGCAATATGAAGTTATTCCAACAAAAAACGTTTACAAACATTTATAGTGGGGCCCCCTAAACTCGGGGGCCCGAAAGCGTTGCTTCCAGTTGCTTCCCTGTAGTTACGCCACTGAGATGTAACCATAATAAAAATCACTGTTCGCCTAATGCCGCCTCATCTGATCCACAAATTTAAAAAAATTTTGAAGCATTTGAATTCTCAAGAACTCTTGTTTAAATTCTGTAAACTCTGGTTTATAAGTAAGAAAACTGAGATGAATATTTTGGGCATATACGAAACTATTGATGAAAATAAGATCTAACACTACATTATATATCGAATGAAAACAGTTTATTAGAAAAAGTGAAATAGCTCTGACAAAGACACAATCTATCAGTCGATGGGGTCATAGCTACTACTTCTTATAATGATTCAAGGAACAACATTTATATTAATGAGTTTTCATATCATTGTGATAATATGAAGTTAGATATCTAATAAACAGGAATTAATGCCAAGAGCACAATGTAAATATTAAAATATCCAAGTTACATCACTTTAAAATTCCTCTTGAGTCTAAACATTGGCCGTTTCTTAACAATAACTTAAATTGTGCTAAAAACAGCATTGTATTAATAATTTTATAATTGTCATGCAACAATAACAAGAATATCCTCAATATTGAAAGTTTCAGATAGTATTTCCTTACCAATGCTAGGAAAAAAATTAAATTAACACCACAAAAACGAGCAAAAATGCTACTTAACTGCACCAAAAATAACAAATAAACATGAGAAACTTTTCATAATTAGGATCAAAATGGAAATACCCACAAACAACAAAAAAAAAACAAAACAATGTAGAATTACTAATATGAAGATTGACATGGTTACTTTATGTATCAGGCGAAAAGAAAAACAATCTAATATAAACTCAGCTAAAACGTCAAGGACGACATGGCCGACATATTCCAAATTTAGAACTTATGATTTAATCCATAAAGATAAATTGAAAGTTATCCGAAATAATAACGGCCTCTAAAGTACACTGAACTATAGTATAGTATTTAGCTAAGCTGAACCAATCCTATCGAAACTTATGTAGCGCTCGTTAAAGATAAATCAAAATAGCTATTGTATCATAATTAGAGACTTTTGTGTTTCACTAGATGGACTCGTAGGTGCGACAAATCTCACGTAATTATCTTCTCCGAAAGCAATACAGCTTATATGTATTATTATCTATGTTTAATCTAAAGCATATGAGTGCCTCATTCTTTAATGCACTTCATAACATTTTAAACATATACATGCAAGTCAGGGAAATACTAGCGTTCATCAATGAGTCCAGCTGGTTATAAAGTCTTAAACTTCTTCCCAAAAGTATAAAGAGCGTGCAATCAAAAAGACTTTGTAATTAATTGAAGAGGACTCAACCTTCTACCGTTCGTCTACTAGCTTTGCTCGAGACAAAAGGTGAAAATCAGACCCAAATTTATTTACTTTTTGAATATGAGGTTTAAATATGAAGAAAGTAACTATTTCTTAAATAGTAGAGTTCAGTTATATTAATTAATTGTTTTTTTTTAATTATTTTTTTTTTAATATGAAGTTTAAATATGAAGAAAGTAACTATTTCTTAAATAGTAGAGTTCAGTTATATTAATTAATTGTTTTTTTTTTAAATAATTTTAATTTATTTTGTCATAATTGTGACAACATATTTTAATTATTTATAGTTTATAATTAATTTTAAAACTGTTATTTTCATTATTGTGACAAAATATTTTAATTATTTAAAATTAAAATTAATACTTAATATTGATAATATTAATACTGAAATTATTAAGAAAATGCTGTAAAATTCACTATTAACCAATAAATTGATTATACTATTATCCTAACTCATTTCGAGTTAGAATTCTAATAGAAACAATTTTCTTATAATTAGCTTAACAAGAAGTTTATCCATTTTATGGACTTGAATTTATTTAAGTATATTTTTCTAGGAACTTCTTTTTCGTGGAAACAATATAATAGTATCAACATCTTTGACAAACAGATTCATAAAAAATAATATTAAGTAATGTCAATAGTGATGTTGTGCTCCTTTATCCTGAATATAAGTATATGGGCATATATACTTATGTTTGTCATTATGTGTAGATATACAACTGAAGTCCTGGCAGCGTATGTGCTTCTGTAAGTTATGCCATCAATAAAGAGCATATGACGCCGATCAAATAACAAGGCACGCAAATCGCTTGGGTTGGGTTGTTTTGCTGGCTGATGCCATTTTAATGACAAGCAGGAAAGGCAACTAAAGTTGAAACAAATTTAGTTGATTTTTCAGAATGACGGCATATGCCTTAACATATATTTCTTTACATACATACTTCTGTTAAAATACCGTTCAGTTAAAATACAGTTACATGTGTAAAGCATGAGTAGTCGGTACTGTAACTGTGTAACTGATTATGCCTTTATTTATTCGTACTTATGGTATATCAAAATGTAAATCCTTGTAGATTTTTTGTTTGTTTATTTTTTTACAAACAAAGCAAAACCAGAACAGTGAATAAAGGAACTTTAAATTTATCTTGTTATTGTCAAGAGTAAATAAAGTAAAAGTTTTTCCCATAATTAAAAATGACGTTAAATGCAGCTGACAATAACTTAACTTACGCTCTGACTTTTCCAACCGCCGCCGTCACCGCCGCTGCTTGCACCATTCCGCGCCCACAATGACTTGCCATTTTGCGTAGCAATGGCAAAATCAAAACTTTCTGTTATTTGTAATTCTCCTTTGCATTCTTATTATTTTCTATTTATTTTAAAAAGGAAAATTGTGTGCGGTAAATTAATTTCTACATTGTTCTGGCATTAAAATGCACTTTTTTCTATTTGTAACGCCTTTTGTGTTTGCTTTTCCGTTTTCTTTTTTTTTATTTTTATTTTTTTTTTTTCGCATCTGGTCCTGTTTTTGTTTTGCCAGGAAAGTATGAAAATAAATTCAAAAAAGAAAACAATGAAGCGAAGTGGTAGAGAGGCAAGAGCATCTCCTCCTGCATTGTCACTATGGCACGGCGGCATGGCGTTACGTTACGTTGCGTTGCGTTGCGTCTGTTCCGTTCCGTTCCGTTTGTTGTAACGTAAAAATAAGTTTTGTGTGCTCAAACAAAAGTTTTATTCATTGTTTTTTGTCCATCTCCACTTACTGGTAGAAGCATTGCATCAGCTAAAGCAAAGGATTTGTCGAGTATTTAAATGCTATCCATTTAGTACGCTTTCCCTGCCTTTCAGTCCTGCCTAGGATACAACACATCGTTACGTATACCCATGAATTTGTACGCATTCACATTAAAAACAAAGGTTTTCACAAAAAGAGAGTAATTCCATACAAATAATAATTTATGCCAGCATATTTGTAATGGAAATTATTTGAATTAAATTGCTTGTTAATGGAAATGAAAGGATTTACAGGGTGTTCCAAGCAATATATGTAGCGGTGAACATATGCTTATGCCTTGAAGTTGGTTAAATTTCAAAGTTTAAAAAGGATTCGAATTCTTTATAATATTTTATATATAAAATGCTTTAACCAAACATGTTTTCTAAGTAAAATCTCTGCAATAACTACATAAGTAGGAACTCATTCAATGCAATCCGAAATATACACCTATTAATGTGGAAAAGTCGGTCACTTTTTAAATTTTATAATCTAATATATATCAAGAAAATCACAAATTCAATAATTACATCTTCATATACAAACTATAAATATTCGAAATCAATATTCGTATATAAGAAATCTTATATATAACGAGAACAAACTATATTTCGTAATAAGACTTAAATAATGGTACCAATCAGGAAACAGTACAGTTGTTTAAACCATAATTAGATTTAATCAATATTCATAACATAATAGTTTTATT
>NW_024035110.1:0-4425 GCF_002237135.1 Teleopsis dalmanni | reverse complement strand
AAACATATACTGGTGATATCTTTCTGATGGAAGATATGAAATCAATCGAATCCAGATAGGTGGAAACGAGTGAAGGTAATTGTAATACCTTACTTATGAGTCTCGAACTTGATTAAACACGAGCTAATGTTTAAAACACTTTTACTCAATAGCATCTGTGACCATTTGAATGATTCATAGTAATACGAGCTTTGTTGCATTCTGATAATAAGTGATTCAGATGATTTTATAGAAGTATACTTTAAAGGTATACAGGTCATATCTATCTGATGGAAGATATGAAAGCATTCGAATCCAGATCGATGAAAACGCGTGAAGGTAATTGTAATACCTTACTTATAATTCTCGAACGTCTATTGAACCGCTTCTCGACATGAATCTCTTCTAGGCAGCTGATATGTCTAGAAGAGATTCTGGAACTCACATAAGTGAGACATATATTTCACTACTAATCTCGATGTGTGATTTCTTTAAAGGCATAGAAGGATTTACCATCACAGTAATAAATGACTTGCGAACTAATGCCGAAGAAAGCGAGTTGACTACATAAGTTCCTAAAGAGATTCAGAAAATTACATAAGTGAGGCCATTATTTCTCTACTTGTAGACTAACGCCGAAGACAGCTAGTTTGTTTATGCCGTACTAAATAGAAATAAAACGAAAAGCTGTTTGGGCTTTAGCAAACCTGCATTCCTGTACTTGCCTAAGTAATAATGGATTACTATGCAATCGCACTGATGCTTCAATGGTGGTGTATTGCGACAAGTGGGCTGTGCAGGAATTGCTACAATAACGAGATATAGTCCATCCATTAATTTTTGTGATTTTTATCCGAAACTACTGCAAAAGCGACTTTAATGTCTAAGTAACTGTTTCTTTATTGGCCTGAAATATATAACGTATATGGACGGGGAAATGGATATAGACGGAGATAACGGTATTTGGTACAGCTCCAAAGAAACTATAAGAGTATCACATTGGGTAGTAGAGTGGTATCTAAGTAGAATTTTTGTTAATACTTTTCACACGCACTCTTTCACTCACTTAAACTAACGTAATCAAGCAACACTAAATGTTTGAATTGTATATATCAAAGATTTTCCAAGAGTTTATCTATAAGAGTTAAGATATTGTACTCAATTGAATTAATATTAAAAAACGATTTTTATCTCTACCAATATTAGCATTGGATCCATATATTACCTCCTATATACTATATATACCACATTGGTGTGGTTCGATTAATGGATACTTATATAGTTATTCTGTTGCTTTAGTTATAACAAAATTTTATGATATGTAATTTAATTCTCATTTGTAAGTAATTTACAAAAATATAATAATGGTAAAAAAATTTGAATATATGATTATATTATATAGGTCCCTCTCAGGTCTATTTTGTCACATTTCTGCCTTCCTTTGGCCTGTTCCTTACCTATTTATCTCTCTTTCTCCTTTTTCTTGTAACTGTTTTCTTTCATTTTTGTCTACCTCTATCTCTCTCCCTTTCTTTCTCTCTCACGTTTTACTGGCCACCCACTTGTTTCTTTCATAGGTCTCCTTTGCCTTATTTCTTCAATCCAAAATTAAAATTTTTTTCAAAGTCTCTAAGGTATTCTCACATAAAAAATATGTATTTGTTATTAAATTATATGAGTAAATAGTGAAAACTGAAAATATATATTCTATGATACACAAAATCCCTGAAAAAATTAATTCTCCTGTAATGGTCTAAATGGTGCGTTATTGACCTTAAGAAAGCAAACTGCAAAGTATCATAAAAACAGAATTAAAAATTAGCATTTCAAAAAGCATATATACAATAAAATTAAAGTGAAAAAAAAAGAATAAAGAGAATTATACAAAATAATAAAAAAGAATATAATTAGAATGAATAACGCAAAAGATTCGTTGCGTCACTTTCAAAGGTGAACTAAAATAACGTTTTACAAATTTCATAAAAAGAATAAAATGAAAAATTATAATAATGAAAAAATAATAATAATGGAAAAATGTTTTTATGTAAAAATTTTTCTAAGTATTAAAAAGAATGTCTAAAATATGTGTAAAAAGATAACAAAAACCGTGGTTAAAAACAACGACTGAAAAACTAATTGAAGCAGGGCACAATAAGCCCACAAGTGTCTAAAAAAAAAAGCTCTTCTAAAGGACACAAGAAAAGTCCTAAAAAACTGTAGCAGTAGCAGTACTTTGAGGTTCATCATGAAGTCGCTTGAAGTGCGTTGCTTAAAATTACTTAAAAATGCAGTGATATTTTTTAATATTTTTTTGTTTTTAATTTTTAATGATAAAATTGAATAAAAAGATATTAAATTAAAAAAAAAACGAAATTCGGTCAAGTTCTGTCTTAAAGGTCGCTACACTTATTTAATCGGTCTTGCTGCATTTTTAGATAGTGGCTAAAAATGTTGTATGAAATGAAGCAAATAATATATATGTGTTTTTATAAGTGAAATAAAATAACCAATAATTTGTCTAATTACATATATATAATACTAAGAAAACTATTTCATTTACCCCAAACGAAAATTAAGTCAGTTATTTTTCGTTTGTAAACTCGTCTGCGTGAACTGTGTTGTTCAATTAACAAAACAGAATAAACAGTTGCAATATCTCTGTTTCCAGGCTAAGTAATCTATTAAAATACTATATGATGTATAAGATATTCTTATTAGAGTACGTGATTCTTTGGCCAAAGAAACGAAACCAATCATAAAATTGAATGGTTAATTTGCAATATTTATCAAGATATGGGATATATAAGATATTTTTATAAGTGGGTGTGATTCTTTGGCCAAAGAAACAAAAGCAATCATAAAATTGGATGTTGTTTCTAATATTTATTAAGATACCGGATATCAAATAGTAGTATAACCTTTATGAACATCGAGTCCAAAAAAAACCAGTATATTTTTAATAATTTCAGTATGATAATCTTTTTCTTTATATATAACGAAATTTTTAGAATTTAATTTAATATAGTTTATTATATTTTATCTTAAAATTGTTATCACAAACTTTGCGAACCAGTTATTCCATTGTAAGGATATAATGAGGAGAAAAACTTCAAAAAATTTGCAACATCGTCAACGGAAATGAAAATTTTGGCGAACGGAAACTTGAAGTATGTAATTAAACTCAATGAGTTATATTTTTTATTAGTTTTTCTTTAATGGGAAAGTTCTCGTTGGGTTATTGTATAGAATAATAAATGTAATCAGAAACCACTCATTTGTTTGCACTAATTTGGGTTAATGTAAAAATAATAATAATAATTAAATCATTTGAATAAAAAGTTTATAACAATGAATGCAATATAAAAAAAAATAAATTTTACTGTGTTCACAATTACTATATATATAAAGAGTACAATAGTAATGTCATTTATATATTAAAATATTCAATTCATTTGGTGGTTAATTAATGGAATAATAGTCTATCCATTAATTGTTTTAATTGAGGCTTTATAATTATATATTTTTAAATTTAACTTTACTTTATTAGAGAAAATATTTTACATTGATTTATGTCATATTTTCATTTAAAAGTATGGAAATTCCACGATTTCAATATTAAATTTTAGGTTTTAATATTTTTTTTCTAAGAAAAACTATAAGTACATCTCTTAAGTTTATTTTAATTACAGTTATTGCTTTGTGTAGCTCATAGCTAGCTTACTTAGCTGAAAATCTCATTTATTATTTATCTACTGGCTGTACGTTTATTTTTTTTGTAATATCTAATATTTAATATTTAATATTTTTATTCAGTGATCCCTAACCATCAGTTAAGTGAATGCAACATATTTCAATATAACTTTGAGGTCTTACTATAAAGAACTATGTGTCTGCCAATTAGACTAGAGGTTTTTTTTATAATTATTTTTAACCTCCTTCCAATCACTACACTACATTTTATAATTAACAGATCTCAAATACCGATAATAGCACAATTAATATTAAGTGTTTATGCTTTTCCTTTGCAATTAAGTCTTAGCTGATTAATTGATATAGTGTAAACACTGCAAAAAAACATTTTAAAAAATATTACATAGATCACATATGGAAAAGTATGATTCAAGCCTTTGATGGTTTTCAAATATATTATAAATTCGAGATTATTGTAATGTAATAACACAAAATGCATTGACTTTTATTTTCTTTTAACATTTTTGGAAATTTTATTATTTTTTCATAAAATTAGCTTTTCAAAATAATTTGTAGTCATATTTTATTTGTTTTAACAACATTTACATGTTGTTATTATATTGGTATAATTTGTATCACAGCTCTTGTCATTTAAGTCAATTAGTTAGTGGATAATTGTGCTGTTATGATTTAATTATTTCGAACACTCTTATGGTATATGAAAAATGCATGAAATAGTCACACAATTATCGAGTT
>NW_024035109.1:0-4427 GCF_002237135.1 Teleopsis dalmanni | reverse complement strand
CCTCTTCTTAACTAAGTGAAGTGAAATAAAACTATTTTCTATAAGCAGTGTTTAAACAAAACAACGGTTTATAAGAACATAAGTCAATTTGTGTAGCTGTTGAACATGCGTTAGCTTTAAAAACACAACATGATACCCGATTATTGTTCACGAATAAATAACAAAAATGAATAAAACTAAAATTCGTTTAACGTGAGTTGAATTCATACCTTCAAACTATGGTCGTTATTTGTCAGGTTTTAATACCTGATACTTGCAGGCCAGATACTATATGCGGCAAATTAGCAAAATTAATGTTTTTACAGATAATAAATAATTAATATTTGGTAATATCCATAACACCTGAATGCTTAGCTTAAAAATTTAATGGATTAATGGATTCAATCATAATTTTTTTCATCATTATTGTAGTCTTCTTTAATAGAATTTAAAATTTTTTCCACTTCTCGACGGCAATAGGAGTATTCGTTGTTAATATTAAATTAAATAACTTCAGATTATAAATTTTTTGTATTTAATTATCAGACTATTAATGAACTTAATAGTCTTTTAAATTATATATTAAGAGAAATATTATTTTCGAGTTTTTTATTATCAAGTCGAAAAAATTTTTTTTTTAAATTTATATTACATTTTTATTTAAATTCATTGTTATTAAATTTTCTCATTTGCCCACTGACCGATATAATTTTCAGTCAATAAAAACAGTGCATTTAGAAAAGTGTTCCCTTGCGGTAACCAGGAGAAGTTGAAATAAAACTCAGAGTCATTTAGGGCTGCACCTTCAGCATGTTAAGTTTTTATTTTTAAATTGCAAATTTCGATAACTGAAACAAGAAATTTACAATGAGCCTCCAGTAGCAAAAAGCCTATAATTATATTTGTTGTGTATCGAATGTGTCGTCCCAGTGAATTTATGTACTGCAATTAGGAGCAAAAGTCAATGGAACTGCTTGTGCCTCGCCAAATTCACCAAAATTTAGGTTCACTTTTAAATGGTAACAACGTGACATCAAAATTATAGGCAAGAAGATGTTATTCGATAGCATTCGATTTTTTTGGAATTAAAGTTCCCGTTTTTTGAGGCGAAGTTGTTTTATTTATTTTAAATTAGTTTCACATTTTTCCATGTTCTCTCGTTTTTGTGGATTGGCACTGTGAAACTTGTTTGCAGTGCAATTACATTATTTCGGAATATACTATTAAGTCCTGCGCCACACCACAATTATGTCGTCCAATTAATATTAACAGAATCGGTGAATTTGAATATCGGTGAACTTGATCGATTTAGCTTACTCGTTCAGGTGGATATTCGTAGCTAAATAATTAAAACATATATATATATACGTTATTGAAAAATATATAAATTTTAAAACTGCAATTTGATTCAAATAAAAAAGTTTCAAAGCATAAAAAAAACTTACTAATTACTTACTAATTAACTCTAGCTTAACTCTAGCGTATATTTTCTAATTATATTTGTTTTCAAGATATCATAAAAATTACATTAGCCTTTCAAATCGCTTGAGTCAATTGTTCAATGAATCAAATTATATAAAATATATATATTTTATTATTAATAAAATATCATTTGATATTGGGAGCTTACTTCAAATCAGCTTTGGAAAGCAATTATTTGAAGCGCTTGTTTTTAATATTAGAAATAATTTCTAATCTAAATGTCGCAAGCCGGTTAACTGTACACTAATCTCATCTATATCAATCCAAATATGTCATTTTAATGGATCAAGAAAAAATTCAATATAAAGTGCAATGCTGTCTTCAATAGAATTAGAAATAGGTAATCTTTCTCTAGAAAATCATTGAGAAATGATCAAATAACAACGTATGAAAGTGGCTCATAAATGTAATAAGTTAAATGGTCTAAAATGGGAGACACTAATACAAAACCTGGAATTACAGCACTAACATTCCAAAAATGTTGGAATTGCTTCTCGCCTCCATTTAAAGCTATGAGCCAAAGAATTTCTATTCAGAAGTATCTCATCTCACTCAAAGTATCTCAGAAGTATCTCATAGTCATCAACATACGTATCTTTTCCGATTGTTAAATTGCTTTAAATTTTTTACGGAATTTCTAATTCACCTTTGATTTATCTGGGAAAGTTTCTAATTTTTCCAAACTTTATAAAGGCTGAACTCTGTACATGTTATCTTGAAATGAAGGTAATGAAAGCGTTGAGTGCTTCATAGGTCCAATCAGTACTAAGAAGTTAATAATACTTTAAAAACAACTTTATTTGCGAATGGGTTGACCACGGTTTTGGTGATCTGGAAGGGGAGTAAGTTCTTGTAGTGACTTATCAACGTATAACGAATTAAGGTTAAACAATTTTAGCCTTTAACAGAAAAGATAAAGACAGACTTCTACTTGGCTTATAACAAGTCATTGTTACTAAAACAAATTGATTAATAAAGGGTGTTTTTTTAGTTGTATCAGAACTATCGATATCGATAACTATGATTTAACAGCTGAGAATGTCAAACTGTGTTGATATTTCTGTTCAGTAAGGTTTGACAATTCATTATGAATGATTTTACGCTAGAACAACGCTTCCAAATTGCAAAAATTTATTTAAAAAAACAAAAATCCGTTCGCAAAGTTCATAGAGCCGTATATAGAGCGAAGATCATACACACACCATTAACAAATCACTATTACATTCATTATTAAAATTGATTATTTGGTGAGGTTTACACGCTTGTGGCATCATTGGACCGATTCTATTTGTTTTGAAATGAGGAAGGAGCTGTCGTTACGGTGAATGCGAGCGCTATCAAGGCCTGCTGCCGAATTTTTTGTTTCTCAAAATTAATTAGTTAAACAATTAATTTTGTAACAACTTTATTTTCAGAAGTGGTCTTGTTAACTGCCCCTGTTAAACTTTGTTCCTGCAATTTAACGCCTTTCGATTACTTTTTATGGGGCTATGTTAAGTCATTGGTTTATGTCGAGAAGAAATTCTTGAAGCATTGGAAGCTAATGGTCATGCCACCATTGACGTCAGACGGCCACATTTATTACAAAAAATTGCCAAAAATTAAACTGATCGAATGGACCATGTAACCAGTAGCAGCGGCGGACATATGCCGGAAATCATATTCAAAAAATAAAAGCCAATAAATAAGTTGCTTTTTTCTTTTTTAATTTTTCCGTTCAAACAATTATATTTCTTATTTAAATTTCCGGTGTCTTGTCTCTGAAGAACTAGAGAAGGTGTTTTTCACAATCTTCTTGAGAAATTGTGTATAAGCAATAAAGTATAGTATTTTGTAGATGCAAATAGGTGATAATATGACAGTACAAAGTTAAGATTATACAGTATTTGCATCAGTAGTTCCTATACAAAGTCTGCTAATTTTTTGATCTATCATCGTAGCAGAGCAACAGTAAAAAAAAGAATTTAAATAATGAAGTATGTAAATAGTAGAAAGTAAAAAAGTTTAATGATTAACCTCATATTAACTATTGTTAGTATTAAAATAAATTGTTTATCTAATGTTTTTAGTCTTAAACGGAAAAATACAAACAATCATGCAATACAATGTGACTTCAAATTGAAAGCTTTATATAATTCCAATGCAAATTATTTATCTAGCCTATTTATTGCATAAATTAATAACTTGTCAGTTGGTCATATTTAATCATATGATTAATTTATTAAAACAATATAGATTTGTACGATAGTCATGTGCAAATTAAAATCAAAGTCTGATTTAATTAAAATTATTTTATGGGGAAAAGTGCCATTGTTTTCGGTTTCTCATTGTTTTATGAGTAACGCCCTAATCTGCAATTGTGTGCAATTTTCCTCATACTGAAGCGTTTTGCAGTGGCTCCATACTGTTTTGGTTTGGAGTGCAAACAATGGGCGTTTACAACACGTATTGTTTGTACATTTAAATTTATGTAAGACCCCAACACATTTGTAGGGCAATAATGTATTCAATTCGCATTGCACCTCAACGGGCGCATGTATTGCATTTGAGGCAATTAATTTTGCTGCAGAGCGTAAATAAATTAAAATTCAGTTCGCCCCATTCGTGAAGTGAGTTTTAGGCTTGGTTGATCATATGAAAATCTGAAATCGCATTTGAATATTCCGTAGTTTCACAATGGGGCAGTAGAACAAATTGATGACTAAATCGTGTCATTTGAAGAGTACAAAATAAAATTGAATTAATGCAAATCAATTATAAGAAACTTCAATGGAAGGTGTTGTGTTTAACGATAATATTTCAACTCCAATGAAGAAGGATTTTTAAAATACTTTTAAAATCAATCTTGATGAATAAATCAATACATTGAAACTAGAAAAATTAAAAAAAGAGCAGGGAACAGGGGTTTTCCTTGATACTACATGTGGAAATAATTATATAGAGTAGTGTAATAGTTTAAGTTAAAA
>NW_024035108.1:0-4427 GCF_002237135.1 Teleopsis dalmanni | reverse complement strand
TGCATGATTTGCATAAGGAATTATTTGAAAATAATTTCTGTTGTACGAATACGAGTACGCGTAATTTTACCGTACATTGTCTATAAAGTTTTGTTGTAACATTGAAAAAATATTGTAAATTTTTTGCATTGCTATTTACTGTTATTCACGATTTAAAAAATTTTTGTTGCATTTATCATATTGAGTGGTGCTCGTGTCGGTTATCTTCATTTCTTGAACTTCGAATTTATTACTACAATTTAACATGAATCGGACTAGAAGAAAAATTGAACGCCCAAAGAATCCCTACTCAACCGCTCATATATTTTCGAGATGGAGTTTCTGGTGGATGAGAAAAATATTTCATAAGGGTTTGCAAGTTGAAGAGGAAGAGTTATATCAGCACCGTAAAGACTTAGATAGTGAACGAGTAACTACAAAGTTTTCGTAAAAACAAGACGGTCCAATAATCCGTTCGCGTAGTTTAACTGCTGTGTATTTTACTTTAGAAGATTTAGTGTCTCCAGCAGAGATCGTAGGCAAACGTATTTATTTGTGCCAAATTGGATGGCACACAAATTATAAAGGTGCATTTGGATAAGAATCTACAAACGACCATTGAGCACAAAGTAAGTGTTAAATAACACTTATTTCATTAAATCTTTTTTTGCACTTGTGTTTTTTGCTGTTTAAAATTAGTGGTCCAATGTTTCGTTTACGCTTCATTGCTCAAACTGAATTGTAGCTTATTCATATATTGGTAACATTCATCAAATTTAATGAGTGTAGCAATTAACTTGCAGCAATTAATTCAATATGTCTAAATAATAATAATTCATTAAACAGAATAATATAACAATTTTGCATGATTTGCATAAGGATAAGGAATTATTTGAAAATAATTTCTGTTGTACGAATACGAGAACGAGTACGCATAATTACCGTACATTGTCTATAAAGTTTTGTTGTAACATTGAAAAAATATTGTAAATTTTTTGCATTGCTATTTACTGTTATTCACGATTTAAAAAATTTTTGTTGCATTCACCATATTGAGTGGTGCTCGTGTCGGTTATCTTCATTTCTTGAACTTCGAATTTATTACTACATTTTTGGTTTATCATAACCAAACGTAACTGTAAATAAAGAAATTTAACATGAATCGGACTAGAAGAAAAATTGAACGCCCAAAGAATCCCTACTCAACCGGTAATATATTTTCGAGATGGAGTTTCTGGTGGATGAGAAAAATATTTCATAAGGGTTTGCAAGGACCACTTGAAGAGGAAGAGTTATATCAGCACCGTAAAGACTTAGATAGTGAACGAGTAACTACAAAGTTTTCGTAAAAACAAGACGGTGCAATAATCCGTTCGCGTAGTTTAACTGCTGTGTATTTTATTTTAGAAGATTTAGTGTTTCCAGCAGAGATCGTAGGCAAACGTATTCGTGCCAAATTTGATGGCACCCAAATTATAAAGGTGCATTTGGATAAGAATCTACAAACGACCATTGAGCACAAAGTAAGTGTTAAATAACACTTATTTCATTAAATCTTTTTTTGCACTTGTGTTTTTTGCTGTTTAAAATTAGTGGTCCAATGTTTCGTTTACGCTTCATTGCTCAAACTGAATTGTAGCTTATTCATATATTGGTAACATTCATCAAATTTAATGAGTCTAGCAATTAACTTGCAGCAATTAATTCAATATGTCTAAATAATAATAATTCATTAAACAGAATAATATAACAATTTTGCATGATTTGCATAAGGAATTATTTGAAAATAATTTCTGTTGTACGAATACGAGAACGAGTACGCGTAATTACCGTACATTGTCTATAAAGTTTTGTTGTAACATTGAAAAAATATTGTAAATTTTTTGCATTGCTATTTACTGTTATTCACGATTTAAAAAATTTTTGTTGCATTTACCATATTGAGTGGTGCTCGTGTCGGTTATCTTCATTTCTTGAACTTCGAATTTATTACTACATTTTTGGTTTATCATAATCAAACGTAACTGTAAATAAAGAAATTTAACATGAATCGGACTAGAAGAAAAATTGAACGCCCAAAGAATCCCTACTCAACCGCTAATATATTTTCGAGATGGAGTTTCTGGTGGATGAAAAAAATATTTCATAAGGGTTTGCAAGGACCACTTGAAGAGGAAGACTTATATCAGCACCGTAAAGACTTAGATAGTGAACGAGTAACTACAAAGTTTTCGTAAAAACAAGACTGTGCAATAATCCGTTCGCGTAGTTTAACTGCTGTGTATTTTATTTTAGAAGATTTAGTGTTTCCAGCAGAGATCGTAGGCAAACGTATTCGTGCCAAATTGGATGGCACCCAAATTATATATAAAGGTGCATTTGGATAAGAATCTACAAACGACCATTGAGCACAAAGTAAGTGTTAAATAACACTTATTTCATTAAATCTTTTTTTGCGCTTGTGTTTTTTGCTGTTTAAAATTAGTGGTCCAATGTTTCGTTTACGCTTCATTGCTCAAACTGAATTGTAGCTTATTCATATATTGGTAACATTCATCAAATTTAATGAGTGTAGCAATTAACTTGCAGCAATTAATTCAATATGTCTTAATAATAATAATTCATTAAACAGAATAATATAACAATTTTGCATGATTTGCATAAGGATAAGGAATTATTTGAAAATAATTTCTGTTGTACGAATACGAGAACGAGTACGCATAATTACCGTACATTGTCTATAAAGTTTTGTTGTAACATTGAAAAAATATTGTAAATTTTTTGCATTGTTATTTACTGTTATTCACGATTTAAGAAATTTTTGTTGCATTTACCATATTTGAGTGGTGCTCGTGTCGGTTATCTTCATTTCTTGAACTTCGAATTTATTACTACATTTTTGGTTTATCATAATCAAACGTAACTGTAAATAAAGAAATTTAACATCAATCGGACTAGAAGAAAAATTGAACGCCCAAAGAATCCCTACTCAACCGCTAATATATTTTCGAGATGGAGTTTCTGGTGGATGAGAAATATATTTCATAAGGGTTTGCAAGGACCACTTGAAGAGGAAGAGTTATATCAGCACCGTAAAGACTTAGATAGTGAACGAGTAACTACAAAGTTTTCGTAAAAACAAGACGGTGCAATAATCCGTTCGCGTAGTTTAACTGCTGTGTATTTTATTTTAGAAGATTTAGTGTTTTCAGCAGAGATCGTAGGCAAACGTATTCGTGCCAAATTGGATGGCACCCAAATTATATATAAAGGTGCATTTGGATAAGAATCTACAAACGACCATTTGAGCACAAAAGTAAGTGTTAAATAACACTTATTTCATTAAATCTTTTTTGCACTTGTGTTTTTTGCTGTTTAAAATTAGTGGTCCAATGTTTCGTTTACGCTTCATATATTGGTAACATTCATCAAATTTAATGAGTCTAGCAATTAACTTGCAGCAATTAATTCAATATGTCTATATAATAATAATTCATTAAACAGAATAATATAACAATTTTGCATGATTTGCATAAGGAATTATTTGAAAATAATTTCTGTTGTACGAATACGAGAACGAGTACGCGTAATTTTACCGTACATTGTCTATAAAGTTTTGTTATAACATTGAAAAAATATTGTAAATTTTTTGCATTGCTATTTACTATTATTCACGATTTAAAAAATTTTTGTTGCATTTATCATATTGAGTGGTGCTCGTGTCGGTTATCTTCATTTCTTGAACTTCGAATTTATTACTACATTTTTGGTTTATCATAACCAAACGTAACTGTAAATAAAGAAATTTAACATGAATCGGACTAGAAGAAAAATTGAACGCCCAAAGAATCCCTACTCAACCGCTAATATATTTTCGTGATGGAGTTTCTGGTGGATGAGAAAAATATTTCATATGGGTTTGCAAGGACCACTTGAAGAGGAAGAGGAGTTATATCAGCATCGTAAAGACTTAGATAGTGAACGAGTAATTACAAAGTTTTCGTAAAAACAAGACGGTGCAATAATCCGTTCGCGTAGTTTAACTGCTGTGTATTTTATTTTAGAAGATTTAGTGTTTCCAGCAGAGATCGTAGGCAAACGTATTTGTGCCAAATTGGATGGCACCCAAATTATAAAGGTGCATTTGGATAAGAATCTACAAACGACCATTGAGCACAAAGTAAGTGTTAAATAACACTTATTTCATTAAATCTTTTTTTGCACTTGTGTTTTTTGCTGTTTAAAATTAGTGGTCCAATGTTTCGTTTACGCTTCATATATTGGTAAAATTCATCAAATTTAATGAGTCTAGCAATTAACTTGCAGCAATTAATTCAATATGTCTAAATAATAATAATTCATTAAACAGAATAATATAACAATTTTGCATGATGTGCATAAGGAATTATTTGAAAATAATTTCTGTTGTACGAATACGAGAACGAGTA
>NW_024035107.1:0-4427 GCF_002237135.1 Teleopsis dalmanni | reverse complement strand
TTTTACTCTTTCGACTGCTGATAATTGTTTGTGAATTATATTTTACAGATAATATGCTTTAAATATTCTGAGAATTCCTAGGTAGAGAGGCTAAGTAATTTATCCCGTATTTACAAACAGATATTATGTTCGATTGACATTCTTATGGGGTTCTACCTTATGAATAAACAAAATTCCGCTCAAATCAAACAGAATTTACTGAGTCATTTCTTCATTGAATAAATAAAGTTATAATCCAAATTTCTTTTGCCATCAAAGCCATTGGTTTTGAAAAATACTTTGCAGGTAGGATTTAATTTTTAAAGTAACGTGGATTATTAGATTTCTTTATAACATATACAGTTTTATACTTGCCTATTGCTTTGTATCACAATGTTAGACGTTCTCTAAGGACATAAGTTCATTGCTCTGCTGAACCTTTTTAGTGAGATAGAATTGGGTAATATTTTAAAAAAATAACTACATTCATTGGCTTTAAAAACATTTTTAATATTAAAATTTTTATGATTAAATTTGAAAGCAATACGTGGAAATTCCTAGTATCTTCATTGCCTGCTCAAAAGCCTTCTTTATGCACTTTTTTGATTATTACGCCATGTCGTTTTTGTCAACGTCATAATCAACCAATATGTGCATGAAATTTTTTTTGTGTGCCATTTCCATTATCAAGACGCCTAACCCTGTCACACCTGACTGACCCATATGGTTAAACAAAAGTGCCGCCAGATGCAGTGCTTTTGTCACAAAGTTATTACCAAAGGTAGTAATTTTTTTTTTTTAATTATATATTGTTTGAACCATTGATATATTGTTTTTTTTTTCAACAAATTTTATTTCGAAAACTTAAATATGAATATTGCAAACATCAAAAAATGTGTCCATAGAGGCATATAAGCTACTAAAATCTGTTTGTTGACGATAAATTTCTTTTATTAATTATTATGTTCGATGAATAAACCTTTACTTCGTATGGTTTTATTTTATCTGCCTTACACTTTTCACAAAAAATTCGGCTAGTGATGCAGCCGAAAAAATATCAACTTAACGCCAGCTCTATGGGAATACTGCTTGAAGTATAGCAGCTCATTATCAACATACATTGTGACCGAAAAGTTTTCGGAAATTCTCATTTAAAATTCGCGCGCTGACAATTTATTTCGATTATATTTAAAGAAGTTTATGTAGTATTGGCCAGCCACTGTCCTTATTACCTATGCCAAAATGAGCGTCAGACTTCTGTCAGGACAGTCGTTTACCGGCAGCCTGTTGAAACGCAGCATTCACCTCAGTAGTCCTCGTTGGACGGAAAAAAAACAATGGAGGAAAAAAATACGGGTGTCTTGAACACAGAGTTCTGCATCAACAGTTGTGGTTCTCGAACGAAAATTTCGTGTGCAGAATCCGCGTGGCCGAATGCTACAAAAAAAGGCTGTCATGGGGAATCAGTTTTATCGAAATATCTCACAGCCATACAATCATCGGATATTGGGTATGGAAAAAGACGAGCCGGAGTGAGACGAAACATGAAAGACCACGCCGAAGTCGCGTCGGAAAAGTCAAGGGCAATGGCTGACTTGGTTTTCTCAGTGGGCGTCGGCGGCCCGGATGTGGTGCGATCCATGAAATATCGTCCGGTGGCGTGAGTGTGACAAACAGCAATATAATAATGAGGACGGTATGTGTGAGTGGAGCGTTGTGTAAGACGTTTGCGGTGAAAAGCGGCTGATTGCCCGGCGTAAGAGCGGGCATCGGCACGTTTCGAATCTGGACTGAGTCTGTAAAGATAATTTCGAGTGATTTTTGCATACGGGAGGTGATAATGCTCCCTCGCACCGAGCCAACATTATCAACGATTTTAAGGCCAAAAATTCAATAAATACCATCGAACAGCCACCGTATTCACCTGATCTTGCACCGTGTGACTTTTTCCTGTTTCCCAAACTCAAATTACCACTCAGAGGAACGCGTTTTGAATCCATATAAGACGTAAAACAGAATTCGCAGAGGGAACTCAAAGCCATACCGGAAAGCGCCTATAAAAAATGTTTTGATGATTGGAAGAAACGTTGGCATTTGTGTATCGCTTCTAATGGAGCATATTTTGAAGGAGATAAAATAAATATTGATGAAGATTAAGAATTTTGCGTTTTATTTAAAATTTCCGGAAACTTTTCGGTCACAATGTATATAAGACATATGTATATACATCGAATGGTAATGAAAAATGGTAATAAAAAATTTAATATTCTCAAAAAGAAAAATTTCCCAAAGAAGTTTAATAAAAAACATAATAACATAACTTAATAAGACAACAGAAACAAATAAATATATGAAAACAACAATCATATCGCTAAAAAAAAATGTTAGGTATCCTACATATTTAGATTATAAAACGAAAAAAATCTAACTACACACTTAAAGAAGACAGCATATAGAAGACAGTATAAAATAAAATTTTTTCAAATATTAAGACGGCTTGATTGCTGTCTAAGATGCACCAGAATAATGTAGAGATATACTACATATATGGTACTACAAAAAGAATTAGAGAGTTAGAGAGTAGCTGAGCACATTTCGGACGTCAACAAAATAAAAACAAACTACAGCTCTGTCTCAGCATTGTACGGATAAATACTATAATCCAGATTTTGAGAATATAATAATACTTGACAAAGAGAAATCATGGGCTAAGAGTTTTACTATGAAAAACTTATTTATTTTGACGAAAATTAACCGAAAAATTAACATAAAAAAGCACAGAAGATATTAGTGTAAATTGTTTAGTCGCGACAAATTAAAGATAAATAAATATTATGTCCCTTAATTTTCAATGATTGTAATATAAAAATCAATTAAAAAATTACTAAAAAATGTTTTCTTTTTATTGTCAAAAATTATTTTCATTTCATATTTCAAAACAAAACAAAACAAAACAAAATAAAACAAAACAAACAAAAAAAAACCCTTATAAAATTTAAACAAATATGAATATAATTATATATACGTACATTGTTTAAGTGTTAGCACCAAGTTCGACCGCTATTCAATTATTTATATTCAATGAGTGTCGAAAAGAGTATATAGCAGCAAAGATGAATATCAAGCAGGTCAATAATAATATTTTAATGGGAGAATTTTTTGAAAAATCTCCAGACTGCACAAAATCCTATCTAAGAACTCATATGTACATGAGTTACTTAAAAAATTAGTTCCGATTTTGTTTATTAATAGTAGTGAATCGCTAGAATTACTACTAGATACTCTCTTTCTGGGATCCTCTGCTTCGGCAGCTGCATCCTTTGAGCACTTAAGTTTCGCACCGGCTCACTTCAGGAAATTAAACTTACACACATTCAAATGGGCTATTTTCAGTATCAAGCCCCACAAATCGCCAGAACCGGGTAACATACATTCAATTGAGCTCTAAAACTCCTGGGAGAAAATATATGACTACCTCTTGGCTATTTTTGGACATTGTCTTTTAATCATGTTCCAATCTAATGGGTGGAGGTTAGACTTGTTTTTATTCCTAAGACAGATAAAAACTTACATAATAGCCACAATAAACTCCTCCCAACTAGCTTCTCATCTTTTATATTGAAAACTCTTGAAAGAGTAATTAATATTGAAATAAACCGCGATATTAATCTCAATATTTGGTCTCCAACGCAACACGCCTACACTAAGGGAAAATCTATGGTTTCAGCACTTCCTGTTGCTCAGCAACTGACACTACTACCAATATTATTGAGGCAAATATACGTCCATCAACAGCACACATACGGGTAAATAGAGGTACTCAACAAGAGGGTGTACTATCTCCTCTCCTCTGGAACGTAGTGATAAATGAACTACTACAAAAACTATAGAGGATCTAAACTAAACAGCATTTTACGCTTCGCTGAAGTTTTCAACTTCCAGATAACTTCAACTTCTGATGCAATTGTAATAGTAGTTAATGCACTGTTACAATGAGGTGGAATAAGAAAGCGTCAAGTAAGCATTTCAAAACGCATCAGTGAAAGTTAAATAGATGATAATTGGAATTCATTATTGGAATTCATAGTTAAATTCATTCCAGACACGACACCAGAACTAGGGAAGCAAAACGCCATTAGAATGATAATGATATTAAGATCGCGTCTTTTACTTATTTTTCTTAAACTTAGCTTACTTCATATATTATTATTTTTAGAAAAAGTAGACGCAATATACCATATAAAATAAAAGTCAACAATTACATATTTTTAAAATTTAAATTTATAATTGTAATCAATTATATAAATTGAACCAGGCAAATTATATCCATTCAAATCTACATATGTAATATATATGCAAATATGTTAAATGTCGAAAACAGCTTTTGATACCGTTGAGATCAATTTAATATTTTTGTTGAGTATGTTCAGTGTTTCATTTTGATGAAA
>NW_024035105.1:0-4429 GCF_002237135.1 Teleopsis dalmanni | reverse complement strand
ATGTTGAAGCTGTTTGAGCCAGTTCACTTGAGCACTTTTACTCTTTATTAACTCGAGGTATCTTTGTAACCTCTCTTTACGACTAAGCAATAATTGACCTCAGATCTGTATATCTCCCCGAGGAGCCTATAACCGTTCTGAGATTCGATAACGCGGTGTTGGTAAATCTGTCAGTTTTCACAAATAATTTCAGGGCTCTATCCTTTATGTATTTTTTGATGGGATCAATCTTGTGGTCCCTGAGGATGCCATTCGTCCTAATGTACCAGGTACCTTGAAAAGTCTTCTCACAGCCTGACCTTGTACAATTTCTAAATGACGAATAATAGTGTTTAAGGCTTTGCTAGACGCTACACATCCATATAGAAGTGACGGACGAATTATTTGGATATATATTAGTTTTCTGTTTTTAGCATTGAGATTTTCATTTCTGTATAGCGGTTGGTTGGTTTAAAGTTTCGAGTATTGAGTATGATGTTCGAAAATGAACATTCTCATACTCACTCATACTCATTCGATACGAAATCGAATTTTGTGCAGCTCGTACATCTTTAAACAATTCATGCAGTTAAAATGTTATATTTAAATCTTCGAATTCGTAGAATAGAATTTATTAATAACTGACGAAGACTCTTACACTTACATTTACTCAACCAACTTCATCCATCATTTGTTCAAGAAAATTACAGAGATATCTTAAATCCGTCCGAAAATTGAAAACGCTTTTTCAATAAATTATCGATGACTGAGAAATATACTTTAACATAATTGTACTTATTTGTGTTTGGGTTTGTTAAGACATAAAATCACAGATTTTGAGGCATTCTCAATTCTTAAAATGACCACTAAGGTTTAATACCCCAAAATATTAGCTGTTGAGAATCTTATAATCATAGACGGGGATGGGCTCTACTATCTCTAATTAAATTACAAAAAATTTGATGGTAGCGCTTAGTTGCTTTTAAGCAGTGTTCACATTTTATCTTTTCAAATAGAATCCTCTTGTTAAAATGGTAATGCAGGAAACGGTGACCTGCATAAAATAGATTCTTATAGTTACAGACTAATAAATTACTAGATAGAAAATACTAAGTAATATTTTCTTTTTTGCTTGATCAAACGTGAGTTAGTGTCTAAAGCACTTTTACTCCATGGTGCTTGTTGATCATTTAGATGATATGCTGTGATAAGAGGTCCGTTGTATTCTGATAATAACATTAAGTTATGCAAATGACTTTATAGCAGTATACCTTGAAGACCTGCATATCTTTCTAACGGAATATATATTGTATCAGATTTAATTAATATGAGTACTAAATAAACCCAACGGCCCTACGTGAAATCTGTCGCTGATTTACCTTTATATGACTTAATCATAACAGAAGACTCAAACTATATTACAAAAAGACATAATTTCTGTGTCCTACGCACAACGGATTAAAAATATAAAATAATATATAAACAAACTTAAGTAACAGCAATGAAAATGCTTATAGTTCAATACAATGGAAGTTGCAACTTTAACATCACTACATTATCTTGAGAATTAAGATATATAGATATAAGACATAATGTGAAAACTTTCTCAAAATATTGTATATTTTAGTTATCACTGGATGCCATCTGTTGTATCTTGTTTTCTTATTAATGTTATCAATACAGGTCATTGTTGATTAGAAAACCATGTTAGTAGTTTGAATCTTAACGTCAATCATACCTGTCGCATTTCTAGCAAAGACGATTAAAGTGCCTTTCATCTACTTTGTCTGTGCCTGGCTTGTGAACGGCGGCGACATAACATTTTAGAGACCTTCTTTCTTGGGGATCTTGATCAATTACAAGACCTTCCACTAAACAGTATTTTGAGCTTCGTCAAAGTTTCAAAGTGGTTTTAAACCCTGAGTCGAACATGCGGTAACACAATGGGCCAATATAGGCTTAAGTGGATCACTTAGGATCGCCGATATAACCTATCCTAACCTAATCAATATTAAAAGTTTACAATGTTACAGGCTGTTATCTTGAGAATTAAGATGTATTGACATATGGCACAATGTGAATATTTGCTCAAAATGTTGTGTTTTTTAGTTGTCACCAGATGGCGTCTGTTGTATTTTCTTTTGTTAATGTAATTAATATTTAATGTTTATAACTTTAAAGGCAGATATCTTGAGAATTCATTTGAATTAATATATGGCATAATGTGAAAAATATTTTTCTTCAAATCACGGCACTGAGAAAATCAACATCTCTGGTATAGAAATCATATTTAATCAGTTATTCCATTAACATTTTTTATGTTTTTACTTTTTAATATTTTATAACGTATAAAATTTAGAAATAAATTGAATATATACCATATTTTTTACTACTGCTTTTTCAAGGAATATTAAAATGCCAACAGGTGCAATCTCCATTAAATTAGCAATTCAAGTTTCAATTTACGAGTCTCAATATCTACTACATCATAAGGTAAATAATATGTAGAAAAGTTGAAAAATTTAAAAAGTTATGAAATAAAAATTTTTATTGTTTGTAATTTTAAACTATAAACAATTAAAGTTTTGAAAAAAAATTATTATGAATCTTGCGTTTCAGACTGAAGCAATGACATTTTATATAGGTATTATATATAAAAATTAGTATGCACATATAAAATGCCATATGGCGTTTATGTATGAAAAATAAAAATACACATACATACTATATATAAAGAGTATCAAAACTTTTAATTAAAAAAAATTATGCTTAAGGAAAATATTGATTTAAAATGAATTTTTATTTTATCAATATATACTATAACTTTTAAAGGAATATTTTTGATAGCGAATATAAATAAATATGAACAATTGATGAAAAATAAATAACAACTAAAAAAATCAATATGAAATATGTATAATGTATTTGTGTGTATATGGTATGTATAAAAAACTATATCCTTATAAATATGTTTGTGGCATGGCAAAAGGATAACGCAGCGGTGCTAACAAATTTGAGGCTGTTTTCCTGCTAAAAATCACGCACGCAAGAACATTTTTTGTTTGTTAGGATATGTGGAAATTGTGGAAATGCGTGGCAGTGGCATAAATAATTTTCCAAAGATGAAGCCTAGGGCGGCGTATGAAAATATAATTTATCGTTTGGCCTCAATATAAATGTCGATAAAAAAATTAGAAAACAAGAAAAAATGTGGAATAAAATATTATAATAAAATTGAATGAGTGAGTTGACTGTAGATATATCAAAAAAAAAACAAAACAACACAAAATTATATATGCATAAAATTCCAATGATAAAATTATGTAAATATTAAAATATTAAAACTCGCATGCGGAAATGGTTAAACAAAACTCCAGTAAATAAAGCAGTAAAGAATCGTTAAGCAATAAATCAAAAAATCATATCAAAAAAGTAAGCAAGGACGAAAAGGAGTGGAAGGCTCATACTAACAGCTGTTAAAAATTTACATTTTATGGGTTCATATTTTTTTTTTTTTAATAAATTCTCCTTTGACATTTAAGATGACACAAAACTACAATTTTAATGAATTTTTACATGTATATTTAATGACATTCGCCAGCACAAAATTTTATTTCATTTTAAAAGAATTTATTTATATATACAATATATATTATTTTTTTTTTTTACCACAAATACGTTATATTTCACACATTTTTCTTTTTTTTTTTAGATATAAATTTTTCTCTTTTCTCGCGTCCGACAAATGCGACCAACATTGATTGACTGGCCACACTACGCGGCGGACCATGACTTTACAATCTACAAATATGGAGGCTGCAACCTGTTGAACCACCATACTACTTGGAATCCCAACCAACTACAATAACAACTTCGGCAATAAATGCGTATGACTGATGCGAAATATACAAGGGCACGGACACGGACACGGACATGGGCACGGGCACGGACAACGACACGGATACGGACACAATAACGTTTCCGGTTACAACAAAATGCTGGTATAGTGTAAATGAGCAAGACCGTAAGAAAATTTACAAAGTAAAGCGTGTAATATGAAGAAAAAAAAACAGTATCTTATATAAATCGTATACCTAGCGGGTACTGGGTACATTCACTGTTATCCAGCAGTGAATAAGGCAAATTTGAATTTATGCCTTTTCGATTCGATGTCGATGTCGAAGTCGAAGTTCAACCTAAAAGTTTGCTAAATTTAACGTAAATAAGGGACGTAAAAGGAAAGCGCACATGCTGGCTTTGCCTTTTGATTTCTTTATTAAAATTACGCAGTGACACTGAATTAATATTGTTTTCATTTAATGCCGTTAGTCGGAATTTGTGGGCGTCATCATATCAGAGAGAAAGAAATAATAAATAAAATAAGGCCCAAATGGAATGCGGATAAAATTTTTCTCAATAATTTTATCTTTTACACCATTTATAGTATAGC
>NW_024035104.1:0-4432 GCF_002237135.1 Teleopsis dalmanni | reverse complement strand
TGATTGCCGTGTTATTTACAACTCCCCGATTTTCTTGTTATTCTAATAAAAACGTTTGTATTAAATTTTTTTGGTGTTCCTTTATATAATGTATCATTATTTTTAGAGAATGCGGCCCTATGCCCCACTCGGGGAAACGAACACTAAGAAGAAGAATATATGAGACAAGGGCAGGAAAAGATTTTTGCACACAGGACTTTGGTTTTTAATTTCTACTAGGGTCGCCAGTGGTCGAAATTCGACCAATAGAAAATACAATTTATTTATTTTAATAGTATTTAAATTTTATTGATGAATTTGATTAAAATATGAACAAAATCTAAAGAAAGTTGTAGAAAACAATTTAAAAAATAAATTAAAATTTATAATTTCATCTCGTGCAAAATTATTTGTTGTGTTTCTGGTTTTGGCTTAATTCTTCCTTGTATTATCAATCCAATCAAATCGTTTAATTTAAATTTGTCGTCATATGTGACCACATATGCACCTGCGAAAAAAGAAAATAATTAGTATAAAATATGAAATATGATGAATTGTTTGAATGAAATACCGATAAAATTTCGAACTGATGCTCCATTTTGAAATCTTTTCAACAAATAAATTATCTTAACATCTGCTCCGTACATTTGTTCTTCAGGTGATATCGGAAAGTTATCAGTATAGGAATCAGCAATTTTGTAGAACAGCACCTTCTTCTAAAGAAATTCGAAATTCTGACGCAATTTATTGCGTCAATTTATTGCATAATTTCGACAATGCGACTTTGCACAACATCTCGCTCCCGTGTTAATTATCAAACAAATTCCTATACTCTGCCATCACGAAATCAAATCGCGGTATGCAGTGAAGGCAAGAAACAAAGAAATGAAATTGGCAAATGAACGAATGAAAAAAATTTAATATTGAAAAACATTCAAACTGAATGAAATCTAAAATGATAATAATGCATAATAATAATTCTATATTTTATATCACGAAGTTCTCAAAACTTCAGTGTAAACAATATTTTTTGTAAAAACCCTTTCATCATTAGCCAAATGACCTTGTCCACCTTCATTACTGACTTAAAATTTAAGTCCGTCAAATGATCTAACTCAACTGGCTGCAACGTAAAGTTGACCATGCGAAAAAACAGGTCTCCTCAACAATATTCCAACTCTATCAAATGTCTGTCCTTGGGATTTGTTAATTGTCATAGCAAATGCGCTGATGACTGTGGAAACTGTGTTCTTTGAAAATTAAATGGCAGTGCAGTCCCTGAATACGTCAAGTGTATGCGTGGAATCAAAACACGTTTTCCGCGAGCAACTCCAGTGAGTACTTCACAATCTATTGTGTTATTATGCATTGCTTTGACTCGCAGCAATACCACTAAATGCACACGAAATACAGCGAAGATTAAGGGAATTTAATTTACGAATTATAGCCGTTTGTGTGAATGTTTTCCCACAACCTGCATGGGATGTCAAACAAAACACATTTGATCCTGTATGGTAATACTGAACTTCACGAATAACTTTATCAATAGTATCACGCTGTTCATTATTTGCGCAATCATAAAGCTCATTAAATAAACATTCTTCTACGAAAGGATCAAAAATATCGAGATCAGCAAATTCTGGCATTATTGTAGGTGTAGGCAAACCAAGTGACGTACATGTAACATTATGTGTTAACAAAATATCCTCGATTTCCAATAATACTCTATTAAAAGAAACATCTACACTACAACCATCTCTAACGAAATCTTCGCTTAAATGATCTCTAAATTCCACCCAAAGCGCTAATGCATTTGCTGGAATATTGAAGGCACAATTAATCGCAAACAAATTACGCATTTGTTTTCCTGAGTTAAATGTCTTAGCTTCATTGAGAGAAACTCTCCACTCGTTATAATTGGACGCAATTACCCTAGCATGACATGCTTCGATAAATGTCCTATAAACAATTCCATTGAATGTACGCACATCTTCATATGATTTTGGCCCTTTTACATGCAACAAAAGTAATCTTAAATGGAATTGCTCAATTTCTTTGGGAAACACCATATACATCCGAGTAATAATTTTATCTCCTCCTCGTTGTCTTTTTTGCCAAGATTTTCTACTATCAATCCAAACATAATGCAATGAAATTTCTATATACGTATATTGATTAGCAGATGAATCACTTTGATTCAATTGAAAGAAAGCTAATAGCTTCGTAAGCTTAGGATTTTCTACTGCTTGTCTTTCTTGGTCTTCGCGAAATATAATATTTTGTCTTTGTGTCAAATGAATGTGAAGACGAATTATAATATGAGACTGAAAATGCATAGGAAATTCATATATTCGCCACATAGCCTCAGTTGATCCCACATATCGACCATTCAAAAAATTTCTAACGTCATCTACTTCAACTTGTACTTGTTAGTCATTTTCGTTTGTGCTTTCACTTTGAATTAAAACAGTTGCACTATCAAAACCCTTATATACATATTTATATATGTACTTAATACTTTTGACGGAAGTGCACACCTCGACATTAATGTGACAATTATATTTTGCAAACAAATACGGGTTGTATGGAACGACATAACGATTATCTAGAGACTTTCCTCTAACATCAACGGAAACATTATTATCGCGCCGTCTATACAACGGATAACCATTAACTGATTCTTTCGTTAATTGCACAAAATCCTTTGGAAATTGTTTTGAATATTTTCCATCTTGCATACATACAGAGCTTGGATTCAAAACACCGCAAGGACCGTGCATCATGTGTTTGACAACAAATTCATGTAATTTTGGCTGCAAATTTTTATCCGGTATCTCTGCACAAACTATTTTATCAATATCAGCCGACCCGACAATTTTGTGATTTTCACATAAAGTTATCAAAATGTGAGCATGAGGCAAACCTCTTTTTTGAAATTCGATTGTATATATAAGAGCCTCAACTTTGCCAAAAATATATTTATTCCAAATGTCAGAAATGAGTTCTTTTAACTTCGATTTAAATACACGCACAACTATTTCAGGCCTGAAATGAGATGATTCATTAGGATCAATATTATATACAATTTCCGCCCAATTCTTATTGCAAGTCATTGTAACAAAAAGCGATGGCTTGCCGAAGTACTGAACAATTGACATTGCATCTAAGTAATTTTGATACATGTTTCTCGGAGACCCAGTGAAGGATGAAGGCAAAATCACTTTACGACCTAAGCTACCATCTCCTACTTGATTCGTTTGCAAATAATCACTAATATTGTTATACACATCTGCCCTCAAATTTACTTGATTCTGTCTTATAAAATGTAGTCGACATACTTCTATTCTCACATACATATCAACAATGTATTGCAAAAATAGTTTTTGCGATTTATGCAAAAAGCTAAATTGATCCCTTATTGCAAATCTGAAGCATGCAAATTGTAACATTGTAACTTTATTTCGAATCTGCCTACCATTAGAATTATGTTGCACGTTATGCGATATATTAACGTGCCAACCAAAATCTCCATTTGGGAATAGTAAAGGATATGCCAATGGTTCCAAAGCAGAATCTAATACTAATACATTCTTAACTACACCATTTGTTTTTAAAAAAGATATCATATTTCTCTCAAATGGTGGTTCACCATCTATAGTCGTAAATATTATATCTTCGTATATCTGTATCACGATTCACGATAATTGCCATACAAATCTCTTTTTGTGCATTGCATACTCTATCATAATGTTCTTTCATTGTACAAAATGAATATCTCTCGAATTGAAGTGTTGTTAATGTCGATTCAACCAATTAATTAACCTTAACTATCACACAATTCACAATTAAAATTCATCACAATTAAAATTTAACTATCACACAATACACTTGAAATAAATCTAAAAATTTCAAACTCATTAACCTTAACTATCCACATTTCACAATTAAAATATATCACAATTAAAATTTATCAAAATTAAAATTTATCACAATTAAAATTTAACTATCACACAATGCAAATAAAACGATTGATATCAAAGGATATTTCCACTTCAATGCGTTTTTTTTATTCACAAACAATATTTGAAATTTAATGAGCTTTAAAAATCTGATTGTAACAGAATCCACAAAGTCCAAACACACAAAGTCCAAACACACAAAGTCCACTTTTTTCCAAAAGTGGAAAAAAATCGCACACACAAATCCACCGTAAACAATTAACAATTCGTCACAAAAAAAAACTTTGAAAAACACATGTATTTTGTTGTTGTAGTCGCTAAATTTACGCCAACGCATTTTTACCTGTGTTTCCGTTAACGTACATGCGAAAAAATAACGTTGTGCTCTTCTGCACGTCTTCACCTTTCCAACGGTATAAATTTTATCCATATATGTCAACGGCAACACAGTTAAAACGGGGTAACAAACTTTTATGTTAGCGTAATTATATATA
>NW_024035103.1:0-4440 GCF_002237135.1 Teleopsis dalmanni | reverse complement strand
ATAAGATTCTTTCAATAAAATTTTATGTTCGTTTTTTCTTCACGATGGCAATTCAAAAATGATAACAATAATTTGATTTTATTCATACAAAAATTAATTTTTTGTTAAACCTAACTCACGTTTCTCCTGATGATGAGGATACTTGATTGTTGATTGTTGTTGGGTTCTTTGCTGTCCAGGAATCCTTTTCTTCAGCTCCAGTTGGCAGCAGATAAATAATTTATTCGAAGCGGCTGATTATAGGAAGTCACTTTCTTATTAAATTATTTTAATGTCTTGAAATTAGTGTTTGTGACCGCGCGATTCTTTATTATTGAATTTGGCTTTTTTGTGATTTAATACTTCTTGGTTACTTTTAAATTTTCACCAACTTTGTAATACACTTTTATAGTTCGCCAAATGTTTTATTCAAATCACTTCCGATCACTTTCCGTATAACACTTTTTTTTCCAAGGTCCCTGCTCGGGCGCCAATTAATGAGATTATAAGTCCGGTTATATTTTAAAAAATATTTTATTTAATCAATAGCATTTACATTTAATCGTATCATAACCGTACATGAATCTAATCTAAGTGAGCAATGCTCCTACTTTTATATTCAAATAATCTGAGCTTACAAATAAAGCTTTTCACTCAAAGCTTGCTCAGATCATAATTTAAATTCTAACTTATTCTCTATATTTTCTCTTACAAAATTACTTTATGTTTTATACTTAACCCTACAAAGTGAGAGCGTGCGATAACATATATATATATATATGCATAAATTTTTAATTGATTCGTATTATTGTGTTTAAGATTTCTTCTCAAAACAAAATTTTTCTTATGAATTTTAAATTTAAAATCAAATTTTTTTTAATATAATAATAAAATACGTAGGCATTGTACTGCTTATAAGATCTTTTCAAATGTGGACTCGGTTATCTCCTCCGTTACTCGCGGTCACTTTTTAAATACCTGTTCACCGTCTCAGTATTTCATTATTTTAACGGTGTATAACGCTGCCGTAATTCATATAGTCCAACTTTTTAGTATTGCAGATGATTGTTGGAATTATTATAAATGAGTGTTGGAACACCTATGCTCGATTAATTTCATCACACGTATTTCATTGATATGTTAATTTATTACCACTATTTAAACAAGGATATGTATTGTTTTTAATTGTTAAAAATCTTGAATATTTTTATTTAATCTCCTTCAGTACCTTTCATTTACAATTTTAATTCACGAAAATTTACAAAAATAAAAAAAATCTTCACAGGTACAAAAAAATTTCTCCCGCACATATAAAAATCATAAAAGTCTTCGAACAGCACTGCACTCGAACTTATATTTTCCGATATCTTGACAGTATCCAAAACACACCTTTTATACGACAGTTTATTCCGAGGTTTTAAAGGTACAGACGCGATCAGCACACTGGCCCATAAGGGCTATCGCGAAGACGGAACCTTTTAGGGCATTGACCTTAATCTTCCACTTACCGTAGTAACGTAATAAACAAAGAGTCCTAAGGTAATTGTTAAGCTCAATGTACTTTCAACTGGGGAGGTTGGACCTCATGTAGATGAGACAATCATCTGCGTAGCAGATTTGCCTAATGCATTGTGAAGGAAGGGGTAGGTCAGCATTAAAAATATTTAAAAGAATGGGGTATTCGCTAGAAACAGCTATTACTCGAAACAGCTGTATGGTCAGCCAAAAATTCAATTAACTAAAAATTCCGTTTTTACAATTCACTACTGTTCGAAACCTCTCAGTTACATTTTATAATTTTTTACTTGTTATGCCATGATTTTAATTATAAAATAATTAATAATCAATTTGAAAATAAAATATTTTTGTTATAATTTGGTACTATACAAAAACCTTTGCATTAGCAAAACAGTTTTCTTCGTAATTTTCGTCGTATTTATCTTTAAAAACTACATTCGTTTAATTTTGGGGAATCGCTCAATTTTATAAGAAACTTATAAATAAATTGTTCAATTGAAAATTAAAGGATAACTTCAAAATACCATATGAATTAAACGAAAAATTGCTTCATATTCGGTTATACTTTTTATAATAGAAAAGATTTTTACTTTCTACAATCCATAATAAGCGATGAAACTATTTTCCAGAATTGATAGAACCCTAGTTTAATGGACAATCAAATTTGCAACATTGGTGACTTTTCTTGTTCTAGTATTCTATTTTATTAAGAAAATATCCTCAGTAATGTCGTTCAGTTATATCTAAATGAGACATAAATATTGTTATATTGTATATATTGTATATAAATTTTAAAATACAAATATATGTACATTTTTCCTTTGTAAATTAAATTGTTCTTTTTTATTTTCACAATCACTCTTCATTTGTCATTAGAGAGGTTGTAACATATATTCGCCTTGCATAAACATTTCTTCTTGGATAGGTGCATATTTGGTTAAACTTCCCGTTAATATTACTTTCCATTTAAGTCTTTTTTTATCTAAATTCGAAATTTTAAGCCCACATTTAAATGGATTAAAAATAATTTCCTTCTTTTTATCGCATACATTTTGTGAAATAAATTTCGATTTCATCCATGAGTTTTTTAACATCCATCGCACTAGTAATTCGTATGAAATGCGAAAAAAAACATCAGATACAGAATCCGACAGGTCTAGTATTTTAGTGACGACATTGACTCCATATCGCATAATTTAATAGACCTAATCAGCTGTAAGCAATAAGCAATAAGCCGCATGATGTCATGATATTCCAAATTGTATATGGTACAGTAACGGTTTTGGTAGGATTTACAAGCAACATTATCTATAAGTATAAATTAATATTTTATTGACTTCTTTTTAATTAAAAATTAGTTTGAGTTTAAATAGTTAATGAAATTATTACAATCATGATTTTATATAGATACTTAGGTGTGGCTAGGTAGTAGCTTAGGTGAATAAAAAGGAGGGTAAATAATATAAAGAGATAGAATCTTTATAGTATACACATTAGACTGTGTGAAAACCACCTATTTCTTATATTGTTTAGAGCACTATTTGTGCTCAGTATTCATTTATTATTCATTTAAATAATAAATAATGAGCCACATTATTTTTATTATTTAACAAGACTAATTCGGTATATACTTTGTGATAATGATTGAAATTATATATTTTCAATTTGAGTTCATATAACCGTAAACATATGCATATATTATACCTTTACACTATTATATTTATTGTTCTGCGATTGACAGAACTATTCATTTTATTTAAAAATTATTCTTATCGCTGCACATTAATTGAGTTTATAATGAAGTGAAAACTTCAATAATATAATATGTAGACAGTGTGGTACTCGCATAACACCAATTTGTTTGGCAGAGGTTCATGTTAAGTAAATATGGTATGTGATTCATTGCAGAGGAACTTAAGGGTGAAATATAGAAAATATATTAATGTTAATATATATCATATTGTCAGTTCTTCCGTTTTTCAGTATTTGAATTGATGAAGAAATGACTTTGAATATTTTTTCAAATGTTCTCATTTTTATCCCTCGAAAACAGACAGACTCTTTTATGTTGAAGCAGATATGTTATGTTGGATAATATCGGATTATTCAAATAAAGTTTTATATTATTCAACTCATAGGGAATATGTTTTCCGATATCTTTTTACTACCTAAAAGGCACTAACTTTACTATATTACACAAAACTTACATATATATGAAAAATATAAAAACAGCTAAATTCTTATTAAACTTAGACTAGGTGCTCTCTAATAATAACAAAATTTAAATTTATTAATAATATTATTAAGATATTTTGAAGTTACAAAACAGCTATAGACAAGTGCAGGCATTTCACCTGGACCCATGTTAAATACAACTTTTATACCGGTACCTACATCGTGTTTTTATACTTTCTTCCTCATCTCATTCCATGTACAAAGTCTTCAACCTTTTGTGTGTTTGCTGTGAAATGGGCATTTGGTTACAGCAGTAGCAACAACAACAGCAACAACAACAACAACAACAACAGATAATACAATAGAATCGTTGGCCTATTTCAGTTAACACTTTTATTTGTTAATTTCTTAAATAAACTTAATCAACTGACGATTATAGTTAACAATGAAATTTATAGACTAATATTGCTGAAGTGTTCTTGCTGGAGTTTCAATATTCGTAATGGAGGTTATTAATCTTTCAAGTCACTATACAATCAATACGTCAACTATTAGAACTTTGTGCCTTTTTTACATATTATAATCCTACTTTCTCAATAATTTCACAATTTAAATATTTTGTTGGTATCACCTTTGAGTAATATGCTAACATTTACTTACGTGTCTGACGCTCTTCCTCTGTATATTGGAGTGCCTTGTTAACAGGTTATATTTTTCGTGCTTTTTCCTCATATCATTTTAACTAAAATTAACTTGTATCACCCTAAA
>NW_024035102.1:0-4441 GCF_002237135.1 Teleopsis dalmanni | reverse complement strand
ATAAGGGTTTGCAAGGACCACTTGAAGAGGAAGACTTATATCAGCACCGTAAAGACTTAGATAGTGAACGAGTAACTACAAAGTTTTCGTAAAAACAAGACTGTGCAATAATCCGTTCGCGTAGTTTAACTGCTGTGTATTTTATTTTAGAAGATTTAGTGTTTCCAGCAGAGATCGTAGGCAAACGTATTCGTGCCAAATTGGATGGCACCCAAATTATATATAAAGGTGCATTTGGATAAGAATCTACAAACGACCATTGAGCACAAAGTAAGTGTTAAATAACACTTATTTCATTAAATCTTTTTTTGCGCTTGTGTTTTTTGCTGTTTAAAATTAGTGGTCCAATGTTTCGTTTACGCTTCATTGCTCAAACTGAATTGTAGCTTATTCATATATTGGTAACATTCATCAAATTTAATGAGTGTAGCAATTAACTTGCAGCAATTAATTCAATATGTCTTAATAATAATAATTCATTAAACAGAATAATATAACAATTTTGCATGATTTGCATAAGGATAAGGAATTATTTGAAAATAATTTCTGTTGTACGAATACGAGAACGAGTACGCATAATTACCGTACATTGTCTATAAAGTTTTGTTGTAACATTGAAAAAATATTGTAAATTTTTTGCATTGTTATTTACTGTTATTCACGATTTAAGAAATTTTTGTTGCATTTACCATATTTGAGTGGTGCTCGTGTCGGTTATCTTCATTTCTTGAACTTCGAATTTATTACTACATTTTTGGTTTATCATAATCAAACGTAACTGTAAATAAAGAAATTTAACATCAATCGGACTAGAAGAAAAATTGAACGCCCAAAGAATCCCTACTCAACCGCTAATATATTTTCGAGATGGAGTTTCTGGTGGATGAGAAATATATTTCATAAGGGTTTGCAAGGACCACTTGAAGAGGAAGAGTTATATCAGCACCGTAAAGACTTAGATAGTGAACGAGTAACTACAAAGTTTTCGTAAAAACAAGACGGTGCAATAATCCGTTCGCGTAGTTTAACTGCTGTGTATTTTATTTTAGAAGATTTAGTGTTTTCAGCATAGATCGTAGGCAAACGTATTCGTGCCAAATTGGATGGCACCCAAATTATAAAGGTGCATTTGGATAAGAATCTACAAACGACCATTGAGCACAAAGTAAGTGTTAAATAACACTTATTTCATTAAATCTTTTTTGCACTTGTGTTTTTTGCTGTTTAAAATTAGTGGTCCAATGTTTCGTTTACGCTTCATATATTGGTAACATTCATCAAATTTAATGAGTCTAGCAATTAACTTGCAGCAATTAATTCAATATGTCTATATAATAATAATTCATTAAACAGAATAATATAACAATTTTGCATGATTTGCATAAGGAATTATTTGAAAATAATTTCTGTTGTACGAATACGAGAACGAGTACGCGTAATTTTACCGTACATTGTCTATAAAGTTTTGTTATAACATTGAAAAAATATTGTAAATTTTTTGCATTGCTATTTACTGTTATTCACGATTTAAAAAATTTTTGTTGCATTTATCATATTGAGTGGTGCTCGTGTCGGTTATCTTCATTTCTTTAACTTCGAATTTATTACTACATTTTTGGTTTATCATAACCAAACGTAACTGTAAATAAAGAAATTTAACATGAATCGGACTAGAAGAAAAATTGAACGCCTAAAGAATCCCTACTCAACCGCTAATATATTTTCGAGATGGAGTTTCTGGTGGATGAAAAAAATATTTCATAAGGGTTTGCAAGGACCACTTGAAGAGGAAGACTTATATCAGCACCGTAAAGACTTAGATAGTGAACGAGTAACTACAAAGTTTTCGTAAAAACAAGACTGTGCAATAATCCGTTCGCGTAGTTTAACTGCTGTGTATTTTATTTTAGAAGATTTAGTGTTTCCAGCAGAGATCGTAGGCAAACGTATTCGTGCCAAATTGGATGGCACCCAAATTATATATAAAGGTGCATTTGGATAAGAATCTACAAACGACCATTGAGCACAAAGTAAGTGTTAAATAACACTTATTTCATTAAATCTTTTTTTGCGCTTGTGTTTTTTGCTGTTTAAAATTAGTGGTCCAATGTTTCGTTTACGCTTCATTGCTCAAACTGAATTGTAGCTTATTCATATATTGGTAACATTCATCAAATTTAATGAGTGTAGCAATTAACTTGCAGCAATTAATTCAATATGTCTTAATAATAATAATTCATTAAACAGAATAATATAACAATTTTGCATGATTTGCATAAGGATAAGGAATTATTTGAAAATAATTTCTGTTGTACGAATACGAGAACGAGTACGCATAATTACCGTACATTGTCTATAAAGTTTTGTTGTAACATTGAAAAAATATTGTAAATTTTTTGCATTGTTATTTACTGTTATTCACGATTTAAGAAATTTTTGTTGCATTTACCATATTTGAGTGGTGCTCGTGTCGGTTATCTTCATTTCTTGAACTTCGAATTTATTACTACATTTTTGGTTTATCATAATCAAACGTAACTGTAAATAAAGAAATTTAACATCAATCGGACTAGAAGAAAAATTGAACGCCCAAAGAATCCCTACTCAACCGCTAATATATTTTCGAGATGGAGTTTCTGGTGGATGAGAAATATATTTCATAAGGGTTTGCAAGGACCACTTGAAGAGGAAGAGTTATATCAGCACCGTAAAGACTTAGATAGTGAACGAGTAACTACAAAGTTTTCGTAAAAACAAGACGGTGCAATAATCCGTTCGCGTAGTTTAACTGCTGTGTATTTTATTTTAGAAGATTTAGTGTTTTCAGCAGAGATCGTAGGCAAACGTATTCGTGCCAAATTGGATGGCACCCAAATTATATATAAAGGTGCATTTGGATATCTACAAACGACCATTGAGCACAAAGTAAGTGTTAAATAACACTTATTTCATTAAATCTTTTTTTGCACTTGTGTTTTTTGCTGTTTAAAATTAGTGTTCCAATGTTTCGTTTTACGCTTCATTGCTCAAACTGAATTGTAGCTCATTCATATATTGGTAACATTCATCAAATTTAATGAGTGTAGCAATTAACTTGCAGCAATTAATTCAATATGTCTAAATAATAATAATTGATTAAACAGAATAATATAACAATTTTGCATGATTTGCATAAGGAATTATTTGAAAATAATTTCTGTTGTACGAATACGAGAACGAGTACGCGTAATTACCGTACATTGTCTATAAAGTTTTGTTGTAACATTCAAAAAATATTGTAAATTTTTTGCATTGCTATTTACTGTTATTCACGATTTAAAAAATTTTTGTTGCATTTACCATATTGAGTGATGCTCGTGTCGGTTAAATTTAATATTGTATAAAAAAATATTCACTTGATCAAATTTGACACTCAATTTAACATAAAATTCACACATTTTCTTTATGGATTTGTTTTATTGATTTAAATTTCATAATAATAAATAATCTAATAAGGGCCCTCGTAAAGTTGTTCTAAGGGTGTCGGAACGCGATCGATGCGTAGGAATACATACTTGCTCTCTGACAGCTCGCTGGGTACTAAGACTGGTTGTTGACCGTGTCGCAGTCCAGGTTGAGTTCGTACATTACCTAAGTTTCTGCACAGTAACTTTACGAAGTCTGTTTCGCTTGGTTTGATTTTGACTTCTGTCAGCAACTGTACCGGGACTCTGAGAGGGTTGCCGTACTACAACAACAATGGGCTTGGCTGCTTCAGTTGACACTGTGTCTTGAAGTCCACTTAAAGCATGCTACCGAATATCATCAATTTTTTGCTGAAATAAAAGATGCCGAGCAATGACTCGTGAAGCGTGATGACATTTTAAATAGCAAATATTCTCAATCGGATTTTGGTCTTGATCAAGGTGAAGCTTTATTACGTGGTATGCAGGATTTACGTGAAGAATTGAATGCTTTTAGTGAAACTGTTGCTAATTTGACCCATCGGGCTCAAACAATTGTTCCAATATATAAAAGACGACAACCGGTAAATAATCAATGCTCTGTACAAGCAATATGTGCTTATAAGCAGCAAGGTCAACTACAAATTGAAAAGGGAGAAACTTGTATCTTGCTCGATAACTCTAGTCGAGTTAAATGGAGAATTCGTAATTCAATAGGACAAGAGGGTTCAATTCCTAGTGCTTGCTTATTAATGCCTCCTCCTGACCAAGAGGCAATTGATGCTGCTGAACGACTTAAACGGTTATTCGATCGTTTTGTGAGCTTATGGCAAAAAAAACATTTACGTCTACGTCAAAATATGATTTTTGCTACAATTCGTGTTGTCAAAGGATGGGACTTTGACCAATTTCTTGCAATGGGTCCAGAACAGGGTACAGCGATACGGCATGCACTCAATGATGACGCAGATAAACTTTTAAGTGAGGGTGATCCAAAT
>NW_024035101.1:0-4443 GCF_002237135.1 Teleopsis dalmanni | reverse complement strand
TTTGTTTTTTTAAAACATACATTTATTTATTGCATCTTCTCTTAAAATGAGACTGTTAGTCTATTACAACTGTTAGTTGTAAAATCTGATAACTAATTACATAATGTTACAAATTTTTATTTTAATTATACATTGTATAAAATAAAATAAAATAAGTAAACCTTATATCACGAACCTCACTTAGATTAATGGGTTAAATTTCATTAGAGTGAATGTTAGGTGGTTTCTTAAGAAAGTGGTTCAACTTTAACAGATTACTAAAAAGAAAGGTGCGGTTTTTACTTCAAGCTGTTGAATATTAATTAACGGATGGACGGTCAGCTCTTTTTAGGCGGGAAGTAATGGATAGAAGTGCGAGATTTCTTGCTAAGAGATTAACATGCTCTGTCAGCCTTTTATTGTATTTTTTTCTTATATTGTCAAATTCAGCTTTTACTAGGGGAATTTGTAGATCTCGGTGTATACTTTCATTCCTAATACACCATGGGGCATCAGTGATAATTCTTAGTATTTTTGACTGAGCTCTTTGTATAATTTCAATATTTGAAGCACTAGCATTGCCAAATAGCTGGATACCATAAGTCCATATTGGTTTAATGATGCTGTTATACAAGGTTACTTTATACTCTAGGCACAGCGAAGATCTGCTATTAATGAGCCAATGCAACTTAGAGGCTTGGAGCTTCATCTGAATTTTTTTTGGCTTCAATATGTTTGCGCCAAGTTAGTCGTCTGTCTAGGTGGATACCTAAGTACGTTATATTATCTGCTTGTAGTATGGGAATGTTGTTTAATAAAATTGTTGGAGATGTACTCCGATTTAAGGTAAAAATGACGTGTCTATATTTTACTTCGTTAATTTTAATTCGCCATTTTGACAACCATTTCTCCACCCGATATAAGTGAGATTGAAGTTGGTTTGAAGCTAGCACAGCGTTTCTGTTTCGGCATAAAATTGCCGTATCATCGGCAAACGCTGTGGTGATAACTGAACTACTTATCGGGATATCAGATGTGTAAAGTACATACAATATAGGGCCAAGAACACTTCCTTGTGGAACGCCAGCTTCTATTGGGAAATTATTAGAAGTATATGATTTGCATTTCACTTTAAAGCTTCTATTATGCAGATACGATTCTAGAACTGAGTGGACATTTGCAGGTAATGAATAGCGTATCTTATATATGAGTCCATTATGCCATACTTTATCAAATGCTTGTTTAACATCAAGGAATACCGCTGAACAATATTCTCTGAGCTCAAATGCGTGTCTTATTTCATTCGTTATACGATTCACTTGCTCAATAGTTCCATGTTTTTCCCTAAAACCAAACTGGTGGGACGGTATTAAGTTTTGAACGTCAAGGAACGGTTTTAGCATGGTTTTAGAAAGGCATGGCAGTAAGCTTATTGGCCTGTATGAACAGGCAAGCGTGGGGTCTTTACCTGATTTATGAATTATAATAATCATGGATGTTTTCCACTCTGTTGGATAAAAGCCAAATTTAATTATGGCATTAAAAAGTCTTGTGATAAAATTTATGGCCAAAAGGGGTAAGTTTTTTATCATGATGGGTGAGATATTATCATATCCCGGTGCTTTTTTGCAATCTAACTTATTTGTGATTATTTGAACAAGATCATTGGCCGTGATATTCATGTCAATAGATGGTGCTGGTGGATCTTGAGTGGGAAAGTCATATTGTCCTGCTGCAGGATTTGGTTGGAACACCTCTTTTAGGTAATCAGCAAAAACGTTAGATTTTTCTTCATCACTTCGCGCCCAGTTTCCAAGAGAGTTTCATATTGGAGAATTGGAGTCTATGGGAGGATTTATACCTTTGCTAGCATTCCACAAAGATGAATGGTTTTTGCCATTTGGACATAGGTTTTGAATATAATTATATTGTCTGACTTTGTCTTCCTTGCTTAATGCAGATCTAAGTCTTCTTTGGGCTTCCTTAAATAAGTTTTGCGCTAAAGGGGACCTAGATTTTTGCCATTCACGCCTTAATCTACGTTTTTGTAAAACTAAATTCTCTATGTCACTATTTGTAAGAACTCTATTGAATCTGTAAATTTTATTGCCTTTAGGGGTGGAGTTTTCTGCTGCTGAAATCAGAATTGAGTTTAAAACCGAGGTTGCGTCCTCAATATGAGACTTACACTTTATCTTGTAATTTGTGTGTATGTGTGAGTTAATATACTTTTTATATTTGAGCCAGTTTGTTTTAGGACTTGTAAGGCTATAGGAACAGTCTCGTAACTGAGGACCATCACGTAAGCAAAATGTAACTGGAGAATGGTCAGAAGACAAATCGCAGCTAGTGTATGTTGAGATAAAATTTTTGCTTATGCCTTTGGATACGGCGAAGTCTATTAGGTCTGGTATTTTATTGTTATCAGCAGGCCAATATGTTGGCTGCCCAGGAGAGATTACGTCTAGTGAATTTTTTCTATTTACAATTGAATTGCAGAGCTGTTTTCCTTTTGGATTACAGAGTCGTGAACCCCAATACGTGTGCTTGGCGTTGTGGTCTCCCGCCGCAAGAAATCTTTCACCTAGAGTTAAAAAGTAATCCGTAAATTGGGTCTCAGTAATGTTGAAGCGAGGAGGGCAGTAAACTGCCGATAAAGTTAAATTTTTTCCTGTGTGCTTAAGGTGTATTGATGTGGCTTGCATATAATTATGAGCATATGTACCTAGAAAATAGTGTTTTAGACACCTTCGTATCAAAATACCTGTACCACCATGTGCTTTGTCATCTGGGTGATTGGTTTTATAGAATAAATAACCAGGAATAGAAAAGAAATTTTTGTTAGTTAGATGTGTTTCTGAGCAAAGCTTTACATCCACACTTTCTCGGGACATGAAATTTGTGAGTTCAAGTTTAAGTTGGCTTAAGCCGTTTGCATTCCATGTACAAGTTTTTAAAGTACTCATTATTTAGATAAAAACATTTGCATTAATTGGCTTTGCATTTTAACTATCTCGTTAAGAGTAGTTTGCATGATTGACATGAACTGAGTTAAGCTCTGAGTGAGTGGAGATCATTATTTCCAAACTATTACTTTGAACTGGAGGGGCTTGTTGCTTGTCAGATTTAACGACATTAGCATATGAAACACCTGGTGTAACAGGCTTAGAAGTTAAAGGTTGAGGTACTTCAACTAATTTAATGGTGTTGCTTCTTGTAGAATTACGCAACGCTTCTTTCTGCAGAGCTAACCTGTGCTTTAGTTCTTTATAAATAGGACAGCCTCTGTAGTTTGCAGTGTGATTTCCACTGCAGTTGCTACATTTTTTGGAGTTGGTATCCTTTAATGCTTTTTTATCGCATTCGGAACTATGGTGAAGCTCGCCACAAGCTACGCACACTGTACGAAGAGTGCAATATGACTTAGTATGGCCATACTCTTGGCAGTTTGTGCATTGCACCGAACCATTTCTTTTGTGGGGCTCCTCAACGCTAATTCTGCGGTGAAGTAAATACTGTAGGTTGTAGATGGGATGGCTCTCATTTTTTTTAAGCTTAGAAACTTCCGGGTGAAGTTCAACTTTAAACATAGGTTGTGGGATTTTATCTTTGTTAACAATATTTATTACTGCTCTAGCGCTAAAGCCTTTTTCGCTTAGGACATTTGTTATCTCAATGGGTTCTACATCTGATTCGATACCTTTAATTACGATAACAAGGCCCTTACTACTCTTTAGTTGGTATGTGTAGTAATTTTTTTTGCTGTCTTCGAAATATTTGGTTATGACTCTAAAATTGTTTTCAGTGTCGATTTGGATTTTGGTTTCGTGTATATTGCCCCTAGTTATAGGAACAATATGAAAAGTATTGTTTCCAATCAGACTTGCAAGGATTGTAACGAGGTTATTTGAGCTGCGTTCACGCAAGTAGATTGGAGGCGGTTTAAAATTTTTGTTAATAATTATTTTATTTTTTGGACTTGCTAAGTCGGAAAATGCAAGCGAAGTTGCCGAAGGTGCAATATTTGACAAACTTTTGTCAGTTTGTGTAGTTTTCAGAGGCAATGTATTCGATGCGTCTATTACCAAATAAGCATTACGTTTACTTGGAATGCTTATCGTATGTCTTCTTTCTAGAATTTGATTGCTCATTTGCATACGTGGTTATATATGCAAATAGCAGGTGTGCTATAAGATTTACTTAATTTAACTACTATTAATATTAATTGATATTAAGTTAAATTAACTATATAAATATAAGTAAAATTAAATTAAATTAACATAAAGAAGAAAATAATAAAAATAAAAATGAAGATGTAAAAAATAAAATGAATATGTGTAAAATATTATACTTTATATTCTAATAATTAAACATATAAATAAAAACAAAAAGAGAAAAAAAGAATAATAATAATACTAATAATTATAATAATAATAATAATAATAATAGTAATAATAATAATAA
>NW_024035100.1:0-4445 GCF_002237135.1 Teleopsis dalmanni | reverse complement strand
CCCAACATTGACTGAATAGTCCTCGTCTTCAGCATAGCCAGTGAGTCATGGATGAAAAGGCTGTTAAGTAGTATTGTTTAAAATGAAATGGTTATTCCACAATACGGATGACCTCATCTAGAGCTATTTCCCTAGATCTACCTTTGAGTTAAGCATGCTGAGATTTCGAAATTGTAAAACATTCCACTATGGGATTTAAGCGAACCTCTTTTACCCTTTCCTATGTTTTAAGTAAGAATGAAGTTAGACTAATCAGCTTATAGTCTTTAGCAGACTTTTAACTGACTTTATTTGCTTTGAGTATAAAGACGACCTTTATTATCTTCCAACTAAGTGGTACATAGCTAAATTTAAACCATGCTTTTTATATTTCCCTTAACCATGGAACCACTAAGCCTTTTAGTTTGAGAAACATGACAGAGAAGAAATCGATCAAGTCTAATGATTTGCACAGACAGAAACTCTTAATGGAATATCTAATTTTTCCGCTTTGACTACTGCTTCAGCCACTTGTGATGATGTATCTACCAAACTACTGCAAATCTACTAACTATATTCCATAGTACTATCTTGTGAGTTTAAAAAGTGAGTTTGTAAGAGTACTTTTAGTATCATATTAGAGGTTTCAGTTCATGTGCCGTCGTCTTTATTAAGATTAGAAGGGTTTGAACCATCTAGAAGGGTTCTTTGGAGAGAATCCTGCTGAGCCTAGCAGAAGAAAATATTAATTCGATGAACTCACAAAATTCCTTTTCATACATTTTGAGACAATTTTTATACTTTTGCCAGCGATTACTCTTATAACTTGCAATAAACTGTTTTCGCGGTCTTTGTCTGTGTTCTACCGAGGTGGCACAATTTTTTGCTTTCAACTATTGGACAAAATTGTTTGGTAAGTTATAATAAAGGCTGTCTCAAGATTGTGAGACTTGTCATCCTCTCGTTTAACTCACAAATGGATTGATTTTACTTTATTAAGCCCCACTTTAGTTACCCTTGTAAAAGTGTTTGGTAATACATATTAATTTCTTTAACTTTTAGGTGGAGCATTGTGCCGCAGCAAAATTTTTTCATTTAGAACGGTTATTAGCTAATAGCTTTAATTCTCTCCAACTTTTCTGCATGCGTGACGTTTCTAAATCCATTTGTATTCTTCAGTTGTGCGCCGGTCTATTCCTTCTTCTGTTACTCATGAGGTTCCACTCGATCAACATTTTTATGGAATCAGTCATTGGTCTGGGGGTCAAGACTAAATACCACAAAGGGTAAGGAATTACTTAAAGCATGTCGGGCCACAGGTTTTGAAGTTCTCTCCACTGGCTCTCCAACATACTGGCCAACTGATAGAAATAAATTACCAGATGTCATTGATTTCTTTATTGTAAATAAAATTCAAAAAAGAGACATTGAAGTTAAAGCAGGACTTGACTTAAATTCTGACCATTCTCCAATATTGCTTACTTATGGATGTAATATTCTATCTACGATACCTAAACCGACACTAACAAACCGTCTAACAGACTGGAATTATTTTAAGGCCCAGATAAACGAAAATATTGACCTATCCTGCAAAATACGAAGTATAAATGACCTAGAGAGTGAAACGCATTGCTTTACAAGCTTGATTCAAACATCGGCATGGCGCAGTTCTCCACTGCAGAATAGTAAGCAATTTGATAAAATCTATCCGGTCGAAATTTTAAATCTAGTCTATAATAAAAGAAAACTACGTAAAAAATGGCAACAATCACGATTAATACAAGATAAAAGAAACCTTAATAATGCCACTCAAAAATTAAGAAGAGAAATCAGCAATTTTAAAAATGAAAATGTTAAGAAATATCTTACAAACTTGACATATGATAGCAAAACTAACTATTCTCTCTGGAAAGCTATGAAAAAATATAAAAGACCGATCACACATAATCCTCCATTAAAAAAAAATAATAATGAATGGGCGAAAAGCAATATTGAAAAGGCACATGTTTTGGCTGAATATTTAAGTAATACCTTCAATCAAGAAGAAACCCATCATATAGAGCCAAATAACAACATAGATGATGAAGCTATTTTGCGGATAAAAAATAAAGAAGTAACTGGGGAAATCAAAAAATTGAAATTAAAGAAATCACCAGGATATGACCTCATAACTAGTGAAGTGTTGAAAAAGCTACCTCCAAAAGGAGTAGCCAAACTTGCACAGATATTTAATGCGAGTATAAAATTAAATCATGTCCCTAACTATTGGAAAGTTGCTGAAGTGGTGATGGTACTAAAACCAAATAAGGACCAACATTCTCCAACTTCATATAGACCAATCTCTCTCCTGCCAACCATAGGAAAACTGTTCGAAAAGCTTATCTGTAAAAGACTTGAAAAAGTAGTTTGTCAAAGAAATCTTATCCCAAATCATCAGTTTGGATTTCGGAAAAAACACTCAACAATCGAACAAGTACACAGAGTTACGCACGAAATAGAAAAGGCATTAGAAAACAAAGAAACTTGTTCAGCTGTGTTTCTGGATATATCAAAGGCTTTTGATGGGGTTTGGCACTCTGGCCTGATATATAAGTTAAACACTATCCTGCCACAGCAATATTGTAAACTACTGGTATCGTATATTGGCGAAAGGTACTATCGAGTTAAACTACTTGACGCGTATTCGAAATTATATCCTATAAATCGCGGGGTCCCTCAGGGGAGTATACTAGGCCCATTGCTGTACCTGCTGTACACATATGATTTGCCAGTGAATCCAAGATGTATTGTTGGAACTTTTGCGGATGACACGGTATTAATGGCTACAGGTCCAAACAACAAGGTGTCTACCACTAAGCTTCAAATCGCTCTTCAAGAAATTGAACAATGGACAAATAAATGGAAGCTGATAGTAAACAGTTCAAAATCTAATCATGTAGACTTTACTAACAAAAGAGAAAATCAAATTTCATTATTTCTAAATAGCGTAAAAATTCCAGTTGCAAATTCTGCGAAATATCTAGGTATGACTCTAGATGCCAAACTGAGATGGAAGGTACACGTCAAGAAAAAATTAAATGAGCTAAAAATAAGATACAAAAAGTTAACTTGGCTTATTGGAAGGAGATCTAAATTATCTCAGCAAAATAAGCTTATGATCTATAAACAAGCCTTCAAGCCGGTCTGGCTCTATGGCGTCCAAATCTGGGGTTGTGCGAAGAAACATATAATAGATATGATGCAAAGATTTCAAAACAAAGCAATCAGAGATGCAGTTAACGCTCCGTGGTACGTGCGAAATTCTGATCTACATCGAGACCTAAAAATACCTACTGTCAAACAAGAAATTCAGAAGGCTGCTAAAAAACATTATGACAGGCTGAGACAACACTTAAACAGCACCATTCCAGCGCTACTTTGTGATGTCACTCACAGACGCTTATGCCACTTCAAACCTAATGACCTTTTGAGGCGTTTCAACCAGCAAGGAGATGACTAGTTCGTATCTATATGCTCACCCTATATAGACTTAGATAAATTTACTTGTAATAAAAAAAACCTCTTGTTAGTCAATATGACTAGTTGTTGTAAATTTAAACTCTTCATTTTGTTTAAATATAAATAATAAAAAAAAAAAGTTGTATAATAAAGGGAAGCAAAAAAAAAAAAAAAAAAAAAAAACTTAGGTTATACCTAACCTAAGTGAGCTACAGGCACCCATTGGCTCATTGTGCTACCGTATCATGGAAAAGCTCGGGGTATAAAACCACCTGGAACCTTTGGCGAAACTTGATATGCTGTTTAGTGTGAGGTTTTGCAGTTAATCAAGATCCTTATAGAATGGGACCCCTAAAGTATTGAGTTGCCACAATAAGATTAGTGAAATAAACCTACGTAATATTATTATCACAGATACTCTGAGTTTCTAACATAATTAAGAATTTGAATTTATTATATTACTATTTCTTATGTTTAGTATTTCATTTTGCTGAACTGAATCGAGAATTCCTTTTTATTAGTGAATCTTTAACAAAACATTTAAATAAAACAAAATTTCTACTACTCCCTTTTCCTTTCCAAAGGGTGCTTTGATTGAGTTGCTATAACAGCGTTAAGAAGAAATCATTAATAAATTTCTGTTACCGCAACAGACAGATAACATTGAAAAACGAGTGAGAAAAGAGAGAAGTATAGGAGAGATAAATAAAGACACAAGGAAAGGACAAAAGAGTGACTAGAGTGTGATAAGAGAGAGAATCAAGAAAGGGACAAAAGAAAGCTTGAAGAGAGAAATAAAAAAATGAGAAATAGCAACAGATCGACAAGAAATAGACAAGAGAAGAAAAGTAGACAGCATGCAGGCAAAGAAAGAAACAAGATCGGTAACAAGAAAGCGATAAAAGTGTAAAAAAGAAAAATAAAAAAAGCAAAAAAGTGATTAAAGATCGATTGGTGGGGAGAAGCGA
>NW_024035099.1:0-4448 GCF_002237135.1 Teleopsis dalmanni | reverse complement strand
TATAGACAATCTAGCTTTTCTCGTGAATGCTTTTAATATTTCTATCAATTATCACTTCTTATCACATCAGTTTCATACTAGTTAGACTTGAATTAAACTCCTCGCTCGTTACTTTTGATGACTAATTTAATACTAGTTGAATTTATATGCTTCTGGTAACTAACTTGCATAAAATTATATTTAAAGAAGAATTTATATTCAGTTATTTGGTTACAACGTTTCATTATATAAAATATATAACAAGGCAAGATACATTCAATGAAATGTATGAATGTATCTCTGTATATGTATCAATGAATGTATCTTGCCTTTTTATATATTTTATATAATAAAACGTTGTAACAAATAACAAATAACTGAATACAAATTCTTTTTAAATATAATTTTGTGCAAATTTAATTATTTCATCAGTGCAATATCTACAATAATTGTAATTTTTTTAATAAATTATTAACATTACTTACTGCTTTTGTTGTTTAAGCAAAAGTCAGAATCTTTATCGTCTGTTTTTGTTATTATTTTAATGTACTTATATATATCTCCTTCTCCTCTTACTATTCTAAGATTTAGTAACTATAAAGAGAAAAGAAATTGTAATTTTAGCAAAAATAAATACTGATTTTCTACATTTTTTTAATACATTTGTTTTTTAATTTCTGTTTTTTTACACTATTTCATAATATTTTCATCTTATGTTTTATTTTTTTAATTACCTTTAAAAATATTAAAGTGCACTCAAAATGTCATTAACATTTTTGTGACATCTACTACACATAAAACGCAAAAACAACCACAACAACTACATTAGTAACAGCACAGGCAACAGCAGCAAACAAAACAATACTAACAACAACATCAGCTGCTTTCAATTCGTCATTGAAAACAGCTGGTGTACCGGTAAAAATTTGTTATTTCTTTAGCATATTTATGTTTTGTTTTTGTTGCTTCTATTGTCCGTCGCGTCACTAGTAGCGGCGAGCTAAGCATACCAGCCAGCAGCATGCTTTGTTGTTTTGTACAATAATTACTGCTCTTATGCTTTTCCGTGGTTCGAAGTTAATATGTAACAAGCAAACGTATATTTCTATCATTTTAAATATGTTTTATATATTTGCAGAATTCAAAAAAAAACCAAGCTTGATTTTTATTGCTTTTCTTTTTCCCCTGAATTGATTAAATTATATTGAACTTTTCATACTTATAAGCTTATTGACGACAAGAAACACTATTACTGCAGCAACACACACGCAGACACATATACAACTACAAAAGTAAATAAGCACTTACACGACGAGTATGTGAAAGCTACGTCAGTCAAAAAGCAACCAGCTATATCAAAAGGAAAAAAAACAACTAACAAAACGAAAGAAAAAACAACTATTAATAAAAGCAAAAGCAAAAAATAATGTCGTCGTAGAATTGTCTATTTTCAATATTACGTATATAAAATATATAAATACATTGATTAACTGTAAAATGTTAAATTTCACAAAAATGCTATTAATTATTTTTAGTTAATTGTACTTATAGTGGAATGAGCTGTACGAATACATATACAATTATTATATATATAATTTAGGTAATGCTGTTTAGGATCTTGTATAGGAGACATAACAATGGATCTCGAATTATTTTCTTGGAGTCGTCAACAAATGAACTACCCCTTGTATGCAAATAAACATGTAGAACCTATATATAAACCTATAAATCTATTTTCAACCATTCACCGAGAAGTGCTTTTTTGAGTACAACACTCCAGTATTATTTAGTGCTGATCTTGATATTGTCAAATACCGATACTCATATCAAAAAGTATCGGTTTTGTACGGGTTTGCATTTTAATATCCTGGAGAGACGAGGCTACTTTGCGGTCGAAGTTAAGTGAACTATAAAGAATCTTGTTGATACCATTACGCACCAAGATCCACAAGAGCAACCATTTGTTATTATCACCACCTTAACCAACACAATTTTTAAATGACCATTTTTGTCAGGGTGATTTGATTATTTTTTTGTTTATAGATATCGTCGGATCGACGATATCTGGCAATTGGTAGCGTTAGCGCAACAGTTCCTTAACTCTGTAGGGTGTTTTTTTTATTTCTGTGAATGTTTCTGTGATGTTTGTTTTCGATAGTAAAGCTCAATTATTGTTTCTCTTTTACTACGACGTGGATTTCGTGCATGATTTGCATAAGGAATTATTTGAAAATAATTTCTGTTGTACGAATACGAGTACGCGTAATTTTACCGTACATTGTCTATAAAGTTTTGTTGTAACATTGAAAAAATATTGTAAATTTTTTGCATTGCTATTTACTGTTATTCACGATTTAAAAAATTTTTGTTGCATTTATCATATTGAGTGGTGCTCGTGTCGGTTATCTTCATTTCTTGAACTTCGAATTTATTACTACAATTTAACATGAATCGGACTAGAAGAAAAATTGAACGCCCAAAGAATCCCTACTCAACCGCTCATATATTTTCGAGATGGAGTTTCTGGTGGATGAGAAAAATATTTCATAAGGGTTTGCAAGGACCACTTGAAGAGGAAGACTTATATCAGCACCGTAAAGACTTAGATAGTGAACGAGTAACTACAAAGTTTTCGTAAAAACAAGACTGTGCAATAATCCGTTCGCGTAGTTTAACTGCTGTGTATTTTATTTTAGAAGATTTAGTGTTTCCAGCAGAGATCGTAGGCAAACGTATTCGTGCCAAATTGGATGGCACCCAAAATATAAAGGTGCATTTGGATAAGAATCTACAAACGACCATTGAGCACAAAGTAAGTGTTAAATAACACTTATTTCATTAAATCTTTTTTTTGCACTTGTGGTTTTTGCTGTTTAAAATTAGTGGTCCAATGTTTCGTTTACGCTTCATTGCTCAAACTGAATTGTAGCTCATTCATATATTGGTAACATTCATCAAATTTAATGAGTCTAGCAATTAACTTGCAGCAATTAATTCAATATGACTAAATAATAATAATTCATTAAACAGAATAATATAACAATTTTGCATGATTTGCATAAGGAATTATTTGAAAATAATTTCTGTTGTACGAATACGAGAACGAGTACGCGTAATTACCGTACATTGTCTATAAAGTTTTGTTGTAACATTGAAAAAGTGTTGTAAATTTTTTGCATTGCTATTTAGTGTTATTCACGATTTAAAAAATTTTTGTTGCATTTACCATATTGAGTGGTGCTCGTGTCGGTTATCTTCATTTCTTGAACTTCGAATTTATTACTACATTTTTGGTTTATCATAATCAAAAGTAACTGTAAATAAAGAAATTTAACATGAATCGGACTAGAAGAAAAATTGAACGCCCAAAGAATCCCTACTCAACCGCTCATATATTTTCGAGATGGGAGTTTATCAAATTTTATCTTTCTTATATTCCAAATTTATATTTTTATGTATATTTGCTTATAATCTTCAAAAATTTATCACCTTTCTTTATACACAAGTAAACATATGTATGCTTATATACATATGTTCACATGTATGTATATATGTTTGTAAATAAAATCTTTGTCGTAAAGAGTTTTACATTTAATCTACCGGCATATATTTTTCAATGCCTAAGGTCAAAATTATTAATCATATAAGGTGGTTGGTTAGTTGGTTGGTTGGGCGTGAAATTGTGTAGATTCTGTGTAAAGAGCGATGAGAGCGCATTAAATTCTATTGTCGGTAGTGCAAAAAAAAATTTCATATTTCTCTTCTGCTCCGATACAAGCAGTCGTATATTTCAGTCTGCCTCTAACTTGCTACGATTGTGAACGTGTGCTGGAATTTTTTTTTGTTCGAAAAGTCTGTTAAGTTCGAATTTATCGTACATTCGATACTATATATGTAAGATAATTAAAATATATATATAAAATAATAATTAATAAGTCACGTCTTAAAAAATGAAATCTGTGGAATCTTATTTAAAAAATTATAAAGTTAAAATATTGTTGTATTAAGAAAAAGCAAAAAATATAAAAAATAAAAGCAAGTAAAGGAGAAACAAGTAAACATCTGCTACAAATTTTGCCTGGTTGATTCCATGTCGTCGTCGTCGTCGTCGTCGTCGTTAAAGTGTTTAACAAGACGTTTCGGTAAATTTTTAACTTTCCTAAGTTTATTAAAAACAGAATTTAAAAAAAATTTAATAAATAAGTAAATGCAAAAAATATTTAAAAGAAATAAACTCAAGTAAAATAGCTAAAGAAAGCTTGACGTCTTGTCTTTCGTTCGTACGTTCGATTATATATTGTCGGTTTTTCATATTGTTTTTTTATGAGGTTTTAACTGTTCCTCGCTTTTGTTGTCTTCTTCGTAAATCGTCAGCGCTATTACGTCTTCTTCGTCTCAACTTGAGTGAATTTTTGCTGAAGCTGCTGGCTGGAGCCAAATTACTTTCTGCAACTTTTAGATAAGGTACG
>NW_024035098.1:0-4448 GCF_002237135.1 Teleopsis dalmanni | reverse complement strand
ACAGATACTTTGCGTTGTTGTTCTTGTTATTGATGCTGTGATGCTGTTGCATCACAGCAATTTTTAGATTTGTTTAAAAATTAAGAAAAACGTGTTAAGTCTATGAAAAATAACTGCTGCATTGGCCTTGAATAATTAAGCGAATAATAGAAGTTATTTATAATTTTTTGAATATAATTTCACAAATATTCAACTGATTTAAAGTTGCTACAAGTGGTCTAATAGATTATGACTACAGATAAAGATACGAGTATATGCAAAAATATACTCGAGTGTGCAGCTTCAAAAATCAAAAATATTTTAATTTAAAATAAAAATTCATTAAAGTTCGTTTAAATTAAAAGATAACAGCTAAACAAACAAATATTTTGCAATAATTCACACACATTTGATTAATAAATCAAAAATTTATAATTTTTATATTAAATTCAATTTCATTTCAAGTTTTAGGAATAAAACTCGTTACTATGAGATGCGGATTTTATTAACGCTAATTAAAAGATAAAAGCAAAATATTTTCATTAAATGCTTATAATGATATAATGATGATAATTAAATGTAAGAACTTATATATATAGCTGCGAAATATTTTACGTTACTTAAAAATTAATAAAAAAAAACAATATATTACATATAGGTATATCATATAGCCAACACTTCATATTTCACTATAAAAGTTTTTATGAAGTTGAATTAGTTGTGTTTTTATATATATTATATAGATAGTAGATAAATTTTTGAATAAATTTCCAATAAAAGATATTTACAGTAATGATTTCAAAGTTAACAAGATAATTTGGCTTTAATTTTGTTAACCTGTATTAAGTTTAAGAGCTTCTTATTTGTGATTAAAATTTTGTATTTAAGAGAAGATAAGAGTACATTTTATAATTATAATAATTATTATATAATATAATATATAATATAATAATAATAATATAATTAATATATAATATATAATAATATATATATATATATATTATATATATATATTATATTATTATAATATATATTATATAATAATATATATATTATTATATTATTTATAATTTTATAATTATAATAATGTACGCCGCAAATTCTTCCTAAAGATGAAAGCCAATGTCATTAAACTCAATTTTAATCAATTTAGTAAGCGCTTCTTTTCTTCTTTATATTTTATTCTAAATTTTTTGATTCATTACTTTTGAATATCCACCACGCAATCTCTTTAATATATTATAGCTAACATATAAATATATAGCTCCAGACCAATTTAGGTCTTAGAAACTTAAGATCAAACCGGTGAAAGATTCTTTTGTTACTTATACAATTGCCTTTCAAAGAAGTGTGTTATTCTTAGACGCGTCCAGTAAGCTCCGTCAAACAGTTTGATAAACCAATAGTCAGCTATCGACAGTTAGTCGTACCGAGTCAGCTATCGACAGTTAGTGGTACCGAGTGCCTTCGAATCATTAGTAAATTTGTTATTTTACTGCAGAATCGAACGTCATCTTTTGCATTTTCTACCAGTTAATACCAAATCGAACAATCTTCCACCCGAAACGTTTTCATCTATTCAAACGATGTTATCTAACCAGCGAACTACCGGCATTTTAATACGATTCACTATATTAATGAAGTAGTATAGTACCTTCAACTAAACTTTCCATCTAATTCGATAAGCGTTACTAACATTAACGAGATCATGGATTTTCTAATACATTTTTCTCTCAAATACTCTTACTGCCTTTTCATCCTTGTTTATATATATCCTTAGTTTTCTACTGAAAAACAGAACTGTTAAGAAAAGTGACGAGATTATCGTTTGTCGAGATAGAGATTTAAGTATTAATATCTTGCTTAGTCTGAAGTGGCATCTATTAGTAAGAGTGATTCTTTGTTGAATATTTAGTTAGTTCCCAGTTTTCACAATTTTGAATTTATAGTTGTTATCAGTGACGTGGGTCTCAAGTTGTTTAATAGATTTCTTTGTTGACAGTGATTGCTAGTAGATAGGGTTAAAGTATGTCGAATAATACAAATTTTCTAAAATTATAAGCATTGATAAATTTATGATTATTAACCAACTAAAAGCATTCCGATTTCTGACGGATAGCCATTTCGGATTCATAAATTCAGTGATGAGACCGTTCAGAGCCATAATACCAAACATGTGTTTTAAGTCTATTGACTACAATTTGTGACCTGCATGTGTTTATTTGTCATTTTTTTTGATGCCGCTGTAATATTGCAACTGTTGCTTCTTGAAAATGCCATACCTGGGTTATCGATCGTGTTAGCGCTTTGCACTCCTCTTCCAAATGTCATTTGAGACTAACTCAGTATATTTAATGTGTTATACTGTTAGGAAATGTTGAGTGTTCGAAGAACTCTTCAAAGAGTTCTCACTCTTCTTTGAACTGGGCATAATAAGAGACCACTGTGCTCGTAGCATCGTTGTGAAAGTTTCAATAATAAAGACTATTTGCCAGGGAATAACGGCGAAGATATTATTTTAAGTATTTAAGGCCGCTGAATATCTAAGTTCAATGGTAGCTCAAATCATTATCAAATTTTTTGGTTATCTACTCTAATTGGTATTACTAATAACTAGGATGTCTATGCATGTCATCTTGTTGTCATTCAGTTCAATTTATCATTGAATATCATTTGGTTCAATTTGGTTAGGTTTGTCAATAGCCTTAAGTTGCGTCTTAGGAAATCACAATAGATCCTATAAGTAATTAGCCTTTCTAATAATATAAATATATCCTATGTTTTTCTCCTGCACTGAAAATCAAATTGTATATATTTAATATAATCTATCTATCCACACATATTGTTATTGAAATGATGTAAGTTTAAATTACATATTTACATAAAAAATAAAAAATAGATGTATTCAATAAAAATATGTGCCAGTAATTATTATTCGTAAAGTGCATTAGTTTCATATGGAAAATCCCTTGTCAAATGCTTACGGTGTCACATTTCACAGTTACTTCATCGCGATGTACGACTTTAATTGCTGTTGCAAGATTGTAGATACTAATTTTGTGCAAAAAGACAAAAAAACTATATAAGACTAACATATATAAGACTTAAGTGCTTGAAACAATCGTCAAGCATCAAATGTTTGTGAATTTTCTCAGGCTGTGGCTGTTAACAGCGTATGGGCGGCTGCTGCAAATGTAGTAGAACGTTGAAATGAAAACAGTTTTTTGTTATTAACTTTTACAATTTGTTAGTAACTTTTTTGTTATGAATTCAAAGTAAAAGAAGTTCTCCTTATATTCAATTTAAGTAACACCAACACCACCTACTTTAGTGGAGTGTAGTCGTTGTTAAAATTTTCGCATGCTTGGCTGAGGCCAACTGATCTTGAATCTACAGCACACGAGAAAGACACAGTTTTTAGTTATGAAGCATGTATAGTACATTCATTGTAGAAAAGTGTTTGAGTATCTCAAGTGTATTGTCATTTACTTACGTAATAAGTAATTTAATTATTTACTGAATATTATAAGAAAATATAATAATTTAATATTTTTTTCTGCTTGTGTCATAATTTTACGTTTGGCTTTTAATACGAAAATGCAATTGCCGCTCTGCAATCATCGCTTTAAAGCGTTCAAGCGTAACTATGCATGATTATTTAATAGATTTTTTATAATCTCTTATTATTGTTGTTGCAGTTATTGTAGTTGTTGTAGTTGTTGTAGTTTCTGTTATTAATAACACTTAATTAATTGTAGATAATAATAAATTTGTTAATAAACACATTTATTTGGCATAGTGAATTGCAAACAGTAATTAATCAATTAATTTTTGATTATGTATCAAAATCAAGTTTGTTGCTTAAGTCTTTTGTTAGTCGCTCGCTATTATATTGCCGCAGAACCGCTCGAATTTATTTATTCATGCATATAAAGCATATTAAAGTTATTTAAATAGATTTCTTTCAAAATAATTATGAGGAAATATTTGAAAAAGACCAATTGAAAAAAATTATTCATTTTTCATTAGCAAAGAATTTGAAAGGGTTTTGAAATTTTGTGTATTTATAAAATTAACTAAGACAACACGCAAAATAAATTTGTTTTGTATTGAATTTGATTTTTAAAGTCAATTATGACGAAAGAAATCATTTCCTTAATGTGACATATTTTTTAATAGAAATTTTGTTTGAATAATAGTGAATCACAACAACAAAATTCTAAATAAATACATTTTTACATTTTTTCTATTGAGTATTGTAATTTACCATAATTTGACATACTCTACCCTGAATGATGTTAATAAATGTAATTCAGTTTTCTAACAACCTCAGTTGTATGTAATAGATAAAATCTAATAGATAATCTAAAGCTAGTGTATAGATATTAGATATTATCAGATATTATAGAAGCACATCTTTTTTGTAAGACACATCTGTATGAATGATAATAAGAATATATTTTGGGTTG
>NW_024035097.1:0-4450 GCF_002237135.1 Teleopsis dalmanni | reverse complement strand
CCAATGAAGAAATGTGTATAGGTCATAACTTCCATCTTGGTATAATGCGAGGCCTACCTATAACCTCTGCTACAATGTGGGATGTAGCACCCGGTTTGATGCTACACATGATGGAGACAAAAGTCTCTATGTGTTTTACGTGATTACCTGCCTGCAATACATGATGCAGACAAAGTCCCTATGTGTTTTACGTGATTACCTGCCTGCAATACATGATGCAGACAAAGTCTTTATGTGTTTTACGTGATTACCTGCCTGCAATACATGATGGAGACAGACAGTCCTTTGTTATTTTACGTGACTTTCTATGTCGTGGAGACTTAAAATCACGGTGCTCTTCACACTGTATTAATTTAAGCGTCAATAAACGCCCCATTGGAATGATCAGCAATCTAGTTCCGCCGGTACCAAATAAAGTAAATCTAATTGCATGCATTAACTTTCATCTTGGTTAGATGTCGAGGACCATCTAAACCTCTGCTACAATGTGGGTTGTAGCACCCGGTATGAACCGCACTCCACGTCGAATTCATGATATTACTACCAAACCATTCTACCCGCGTATCTTTGGGTATTAACCAGCAACCCCCTCGAGGCCTACACCAATGGTCAGCACAGCCGAAGCTGTCGGGCCACTGACCCCCGAGGTACCAGATCGGATCAACTCTGGTCAGTTGTCGCAAGTTGTGCATCTCAACTCACTACCATTTACACTTCATGCATAAGTGTCAGACTGGCACTGGGGGATATTAGTCGCCTTTTACGACAGGTTATCCTAACCGCGGAAGTATTCTTCTGACCCCTCTCCGCAGGGCGGTGTAGATAGGGACAGAAGGAATCTCGTTAATCCATTCATGCGCGTCACTAATTAGATGACGAGGCATTTGGCTATTTTTTTTTTTTTTTTTTTTTTTTTTTTTTTTTTTTTGTACTCGCAGGGGGAAACCTTACATAGGCACCAACCGAATAGTGGTTGGTAGTGTGAGATTCTTACTCACTAAAACCTTCCTGGAATTTTGCGCCTCGATTTGCGGGAGGCGTCACCCCGAAATAGCTAAGAAGGAGATGAAAACTACCCGACACCAGCGCGGACCGATGTGTTGTGGTTAAAGGTGGTAAAAGCTGCAAACCCACCAATAATTACTCTCGTGCTGATAACTGCTAGATCTTGTTTTGTTATCATTTTTGCGTTTAGCAATATGCGCGCGGATCGTTTGCTCCATACGCCGCGCCAATTGAGAGTAATCCCACAACATTTTGCGTCCTCGGCATTGTATCTATGACGAAGAAGAGCTTTTAGGTCTTCCCTATCATATTTACGTGCCTTATCAGTATCGAAAACATCTAGATTCCCGTCTGTCCTTATTTGAGCATCAAGGACCCACACGGTACCATTCTTGCAGGCCACAATGTCGGGTTTAACGGTAGAACCGTCCGGTAATTGGAAAGCGGGTTCGATTGATGTTGCGAAACCTCTGTTATCCAAATTACTCTTCATATATTTTACAACGGCATTGTGACGTGCAATTCTAGCACCGTGCGTCCGATGGCATTGCTGTAAGATATGATTGAGGGATTCTGGAACTTGACAACCAGCTCTGCAGTTTCTATCAATTGCAGCCCTACCCCTAGAGGTTCGTGATCTAGAGGGTAAAGCGTTAATTCGTAGTCTTACAGAGTTGATGTAGTCCCTCCCTTTCAACAGCTTTGTCGGTTCGCGTATCCACCTGTTTGTTTGTGGTAGGTAGTGACAATCAGGTAGCCCCACACCATCGACTGTTGCATGTAATCTACCTGACCACATTTTATCGATATCCTGTCGTGACTGCAGTTGGTTTCCATTCACACATAGTCGCCTTACGGCCTTTGAGACCTCAGCTGCGACTAGTGTGTTCGCTGTCACGCAAGAATCCAAACAAGGCATTTTGAGATTTGAAAGTCTCATAACGCGAAGTAGGGGTCCGACCCATCGTAGACTGGGTACACCCAAACCACCACTACTCACTGGAGCGTGCAAGTAGGATATGGGTGTATCTGACGGTAAACGAAGCCACGTTCGCACTGTATTTCTGATGATGCGATCAGTTTTATTTAGGCAACTGATAGTAATGTTACCTAGAGCAATCTTATGATACAACTGAGGTATCAAGATTGCTCTCAGTGCGTGCATGCGCTGTTGCGGCTTTAACGGCGCACGCTGTAGCTTGTTTAACTTAGGGATCAATTCGTCCTTGGGCATGAACAGTGTTCTACCTTCAGGAGTAAATGTCACCCCAAGATACCGCCAGGTACCTGATCTTTTCATTGACGGAATCGCGTGCTGACCGACGTTGAAAATTCTGTTGCTATTAACCATGGTGATTTTCTTTTTAGCGTTGGCTTCAATGCTAATGGTAAGGCTTTTCGCTGTATTTATAGACATGCCGCACGATTCCAAAAGGCACGCGCAGCTGTCAATCAACAGTTGAAGCCCTGCAGGTGTCTTACCAATTAAGATAAGATCATCTGCAAATGCCATAGCATTCAAGCGAAAATCGCCAATGGTCGAGCCGACTTCTTTAGGCAGCAATTCCAACAATCGGTTTACAACAACATTAAAAAGCAGAGGTGATAGAGGGTCACCTTGCTTTACACCTCTCCCTGGAACCAGGGCATTGCTGATCCAGCCTTTGCCACACAGCACAGTTTGTGAGTCTTGAAGGAGGATACCAACATAATCTACAAATTCTTTGTCGAACCCATAGTAGTTGAGTATCACTTCAATACTCTTGCGCGAGACGGTGTCAAAAGCTTTACTTATGTCTAGACTAGCAATGTGACAAGCTGCATGGCGTTGATGGTGATCTCTAAGCAGCATGTCAAGGAGTGTTGTGTTGTCAGCACAACCATCGGACCGGATGAAGGCACGTTGTCTGGAGTCGAATGGAAATTTTTCCAGCAGTCTTCCGGCAAGAACTTGGTTTAGAAGTCTTGCCAGAATAGACGGGACAGTAATAGGTCTGTAATCACTCGGGTCGGAACTGTTAGCTTTCTTGGGAATAAAAATTGTTCGCGAATCCCTGTGGGCGGTGGGTAATCTCCCGCACCACATTATTAGACTTAATACTGCCGCCAACGTGTCTTTGCTCATACCGTTAAGATCCGATGGTTTGAGTCCGTCAGGACCAGGTGATGTGGATGCATCAAGCTTACGAAGTTCAGTACATCTTATGGGATACCATATGTGAATATTGGTTCCAGGGCTTTGCCATGTCTCATTAGATGGTCGATTTGGACATGATTGAGTAATTATGTGCCGCCAATAGGGCTCCATAATATCCTGGGCAGGCTCATAGTTGGAATCATGAGTCCCGTCCAGAATACTCTTAATGCAACGCCCCTGATGTAACTGAAAATTGCGTTGCACCCTCGCATATTCCATCCGCCTTCTCTGCCTCCTATTAGGATTTCGAGGGTTTCCGGTTTCTGCTCGGATGCGTCTGTTCCTTGGCCTGGGGCGGAATACAGTCGCCAGTAGACTCGAGAGCCTAACTAACGTTTCTTCTTTCCCTAGGTACAGCGCATTCTCCATAATAGACTTTAATGCATCATTTACGGGTGAAGCTGGAAGCGACATTGCTTGTACTTCGGCTATGAAAGTCTCAGCCGGATGAGCTATCGGAACAGTAGTTACGACGGGTGTTACGATCAAACCGTCGTTAACAAACTGCCTAAAGCTATCCTTTTGCCTCACCTTCTTAATAGCTTCGAGTGACCGATTTGGAAAGAGTTTAGCCAATTCCACGTTAATGAAACGAACACCACCCTTAACCAGGTCCACTTCGGCTCGTGCAAGAATGCGCATTTCCTCTTCGGTCCAGCGAACTTTGGCCTGTTGTTGCGCCGAGACACGAACTTCATCCAACACATCTGGATGTCTTCTTTTTTCATGGACGCCTCTTCCTGACTTAGTCGAGAAAGATCGGTCGCAGAAATTACACCGATACACACTAGGTGCGTTCGGTGTTTCATCGCTTCTTATTGTCACTTGGTTGCCAGTGGCAGTTACCACTGACATCGGGTTATCCAAGCCCGCATTTAAATTATTGTTTGAAGTTGTACCAAGTGAATTAAGGATGTTCAAGGGCTGGTAACCCATGAGAACATCCTAGGCCTCATCAACTTAGCCGACCATTCATCATGATCGTTACTGGCAGGCACCACGAAGAGGTGTGATGTAGGCACTTCCATGATCTCTTAAGAATCAGTTCCCGAAGGTCCCTTTCCGCAGCTCTCATCGAGCATACACTTAAGAGAGTCATAGTTACTCCCGCCCTTAAGAGAGTCATAGTTACTCCCGCCGTTTACCCGCGCTTACTTGAATTTCTTCACTTTGACATTCAGAGCACTGGGCAGAAATCACATTGTGTCAACACCCGCTAGGGCCATCACAATGCTTTGTTTTAATTAG
>NW_024035096.1:0-4453 GCF_002237135.1 Teleopsis dalmanni | reverse complement strand
ATGGAATGAAATAGGAATATTGCTTTTGTGTAGTTTTAAAAATAAAAATGAATGTAAGGTTTTACAGAAACTTAACGATGTGAGTAATAATAGAAATAAAGTTTAGATGAAATTTCTGAAATAGGAATGAATGAAATATTATTTATTAGGAATGGAATGAAATAGGAATATTGCTTTTGTGTAGTTTAAAAACTAAAAAGGGACTGTAAATTCTTACAGAAACTTAAGGATGTGAGTAATAATAAAAATAAAGTTTACATGAAATTTATGAAATAGGAATGAATGAAATATTATTTATTAGGAATGGAATGAAAGAGGAATATTGCTGTTGTGTAGTTTTAAAAATAAAAAGGAATGTAAGCTTTTACAGAAACTTAAGGATGTAAGTAATAATAAAAATAAAATTTACATGAAATTTCTGAAGAAGGAATGAAATACATTTTACCTTATATCAAAACCTGATCGATTGTTATAAATGTAAGATATTGCATTGTGTAGTTTTAGAAATAAACCAGAATTGTAAGCTTTTACAGAAACTTAAAGATGTGAGTAATAATGAAAACAAAGTTTACATGAAATTTCTGAAATAGGAATGAATGAAATATTATTCATTAGGAATGGAATGAAATAGGAATATTGCTTTTGTGTAGTTTTAAAAATAAAAATGAATGTAAGCTTTTACAGAAACTTAACGATGTGAGTAATAATGAAAACAAAGTTTACATGAAATTTCTGAAATAGGAATGAATGAAATATTATTCATTAGGAATGGAATGAAATAGGAATATTGCTTTTGTGTAGTTTTAAAAATAAAAAGGAATGTAAGCTTTTACAGAAACTTAACGATGTGAGTAATAATAGAAATAGAGTTTACATGAAATTTCTGAGAGAGGAATGAAATACGTTTTATGTTATATTAAAACCTGATCGATTGTTATAAATGTAAGATATTGCTTTGTGTAGTTTTAGAAATAAAAAAGGAATATAAGTTTTTACAGAAGCTAAATGATGTGAGTAATAACAAAAACAAAGTTTACATGAAATTTATGAAATAGGAATGAATGAAATATTATTCATTAGGAATGGAATGAAATAGGAATATTGCTTTTGTGTAGTTTCAAAAATAAAAAGGAATGTAAGCTTTTTCAGAAAGTTAACGATGTAAGTAATAATAAAAATAAAGTTTAGATGAAATATCTGAAAGAGGAATGAAATACATTTTACCTTATATCAAAACCTGATCGATTGTTATAAATGTAAGATATTGCCTTGCGTAGTTTTAGAAATAAACCAGAATTGTAAGCTTTTACAGAAACTTAATGATGTGAGTAATAATGAAAACAAAGTTTACATGAAATTTCTGAAATAGGAATGAATGAAATATTATTCATTAGGAATGGAATGAAATAGGAATATTGCTTTTGTGTAGTTTTAAAAAAAAAGGGAGTGTAAGCTTTTACAGAAACTTAAGGATGTGAGTAATAATAAAAATAAAGTTTACATGAAATTTTTGAAATAGGAATGAATGAAATATTATTTATTAGGAAAGGAATGAAATAGGAATATTGCTTTTGTGTAGTTTTAAAAATAAAAAGGAATGTAAGTTTTTACAGAAACTTAAGGATGTAAGTAATAATAAAAATAAAGTTTACATGAAACTTCTGAAAAAGGAATAAAATGCATTTTACATTATATCAAAACCTGATGTTATATCATTTATATATCATTTATATCATTTACCTGTTATAAATGTAAGATATTGTCTTGTGTAGTTTTAGAAACAAACCAGAATTGTAAGCTTTTACAGAAACTTAATGATGTGAGTAATAATGAAAACAAAGTTTATATGAAATTTCTGAAATAGGAATGTATGAAATATTATTCATTAGGAATGGATTATATAGGAATATTGCTTTTGTGTAGTTTTAAAAGTAAAAAGGAATGTAAGCTTTTACAGAAACTTAACGATGTGAGTAATAATAGAAATAAAGTTTAGATGAAATATCTTAGAGAGGAATGAAATACATTTTACCTTACATCAAAACCTGATCGATTGTTATAAATGTAAGATATTGCCTTGCGTAGTTTAAAAAATAAAATAGGATTGTAAGCTTTTACAGAAGCTAAATGATGTGAGTAATAATAAAAACAAAGTTTACATGAAATTTATGAAATAGGAATGAATGAAATATTATTCATTAGGAATGGAATGAAATAGGAATATTGCTTTTGTGTAGTTTCAAGAATAAAAAGAAATGTAAGCTTTTTCAGAAACTTAACGATGTAAGTAATAATAAAAATAATGTTTAGATGAAATATCTGAAAGAGGAATGAAATACATTTTACCTTTTATCAAAACCTGATCGATTGTTATAAATGTAAGATATTGCCTTGCGTAGTTTTAGAAATAAACCAGAATGGTAAGCTTTTACAGAAACGTAATGATGTGAGTAATTATAAAAACAAAGTTTACATGAAATTTATGAAATAGGAATGAATGAAATATTATTCATTAGGAATGGAATGAAATAGGAATATTGCTTTTGTGTAGTTTTAAAAATAAAAAGGAATGTAAGCTTTTACAGAAACTTAACGATGTGAGTAATAATAGAAATAGAGTTTACATGAAATTTCTGTGAGAGGAATGAAATACATTTTACCTTACATCAAAACCTGATCGATTGTTATAAATGTAAGATATTGCCTTGCGTACTTTTAGAAATAAACCAGAATTGTAAGCTTCTACAGAAACTTAATAATGTGAGTAATAATGAAAACAAAGTTTACATGAAATTTAATGTCATATTAAAGACTGATCAATTATCATACATGTAATATATTGCTTTTGTGTAGTTTAATAAATAAAATGGAATTGTAATTTTTTACAGAAACTTAGTGATGTGAGTAATAATGAAAACAAAGTTTACATGAAATTTCTGAAATAGGAATGAATGAAGTATTATGTCATATAAAAAACTGATAAATTAACATAAATATGAGATATAAATTTTGTGTAGTTTAAAAAATTAAAAAGGAATATAAGTTTTTACAGAAACTTATCGATGTGAGTAAAAATAAAATCAAAGTTTACATGAAATTTCTGAAATAAGAACGAAATACTTACGGTGTCATATTAAAGACTGATCAATTATCATAAATGTAATATATTGCTTTTGTGTAGTTTAAAAACTAAAAAGGGATTGTAAATTCCCTTTAATAATAATAATAAGTAATAATAAAAATGAAGTTTACATGCAATTTCTGAAATAGGAATGAATGAAATATTATTTATTTGGAACGGAATGAAAGAGAAATATTGCTTTTGTATAATTTTAAAAATAAAAAGGAATGTAAGCTTTTACAGAAACTTAACGATGTAAGTAATAATAAAAATAATGTTTGCATGAAATTTCTGAAAGAGGAGTGTAATACATATGATGTCTTATTAAAAACTGAGCAATTATCATAAATATAAGACGTTGCTATTGTGTAGGTTTAGAAATAAAAAGGGATGTACGCTTTTACAGAAACTTAACGATGTGACTAATAACACAAACAAAGTTTAAATGAAATTTCTGAAATACGAATGAAATGCCTTTTACCTTATATCAAAACCTGAATGTTATATATTGCTTTTGTGTAGTTTTAGAAATAAAAAGGATTGTAAGTTTTTACAGAAACTTAATGATGTGAGTATTAATGAAAATGAAGTTTACATGAAATTTCTGAAATAGGAATGAATGAAATATTATTTATTTGGAATGGAATGAAAGAGAAATATTGCTTTTGTATAATTTTAAAAATAAAAAGGAATGTAAGCTTTTACAGAAACTTAACGATGTAAGTAATAATAAAAATGAAGTTTAGATGAAATTTCTGAAAGAGGAATGAAATACATTTTACCTTATATAAAAACCTGATCGATTGTTATAAATGTAAGATATTGCATTGTGTAGTTTTAGAAATAAAAAGGAATGTAAGCTTTTACAGAAACTTAATGATGTGAGTATTAATGAAAACAAAGTTTACATGAAATTTCTGAAATAGGAATGAAATACATATAATGTCATATTAAAAACTGACCAATTATCATATATATAAGATATTTCTTTTGTGTAGTTTTAGAAATAAACAAGGAATGTAAACTTTTACAGAAACATAACGATGTGAGTAATAATAAAAATAAAGTTTACATGAAATTTCTGAAATAGCAATGAATGAAATATTATTTATTAGGAATGGAATGAAATAGGAATATTGCTTTTGTGTAGTTTTAAAAATAAAAAGGAATGTAAGCTTTTACAGAAACTTAACGATGTGAGTAATAATAGAAATAGAGTTCACATGAAATTTCTGAGAGAGGAATGAAATACATTTTAACTTACATCAAAACCTGAGCAATTATCATAAATGTAAGATATTGCCTTGCGTAGTTTTAGAAATAAACTAGAAT
>NW_024035095.1:0-4457 GCF_002237135.1 Teleopsis dalmanni | reverse complement strand
CTTGAACTCGCACATGGTTAATTACATACAATTATCTTATTTCAACTAATACTAATATAACATACATATAACTGTTATTATACCTGATTAAAACAAAAAATTAAAATTGGTTGCATTTGCTTCAAATGTTCCTAAAATAAGATCAAAAAATATTCATATTCTTCCAAATAAAAGTACATATGTTTATAAATATACATTTATACACATACATATATATATGTGGATCTGTAAACTTCCAAACAAATAGGGATGTTTCTCTTATTTGCATTATGAAGTGATATTAAATGTATGCAATTTTTACGTACTGCTTGCTGCTGCCTAGCATTAATTACAAAAACAAATAATTACACCAAAAACAAATTTGACTCTTTTCTTGTACGGCCTGCATACGTAACAAGCAAATCTGTTTTTTGTTTTCATTTTTGTCCTTCATTCATTAATAGTAAAATTTTGGGAAAGAACAAGCATAAGCGCGGCCGATCTAGCAGCAGCGCAGAAAGAAGAAATATCTTCACTCCGCCCTCCCGTGTCTGTTGCTGAAAATTTAATAATTGAGTCATTGTGACTCTATAATATTTTTACTTAATGACTAGACTCGTTGAGTCTCTGTAATTTTTCAAGAAATAAAAAAGTTTAGTTTGTCGCTTATTCTTACTAAAGAAAGTCGTGTGTTTTTCTTATTCTTTTTTCCCGAGATTTAATAGTTGGTGAGATTCTTACATTTTTTTTTTTTTTTTTGAAATCCATTTATTTATTACAATCTGTCAGGAATGAATGACAATAAGTAATATTTATAAATTTAAATCGTAATAATGGTTATTACGATATAAAAAGAAAGGCACGTATGGACTATGCCCAGTGACATATCCATATATATTTAAAATAAAAGTGTATTGTCTACATATACATATTTAAAATGTCTCGCGATGTTTTTCTTCTCAGCCTTGTAAAGGTATTGGAAGGGGACATCAGTTGAGTAACCAGAGGGTTTGGGTGCATATATAAGCGTTGAGCGTAATTCTTTAAAATACTTGCTATTTCTTCCTTGATTGTTCGAACATGTAATTGTTTATGTAGCTGTTCATTCGTTATATACCAAGGTGCGTTTGTGATCATTCGTAGTGTTTTAGATTGGAAGCGCTGTATAATTGCCAGGTTTGAGTCTGCTGCTGTACCCCATAATTGGGCCCCATAACTCCATATAGGTTTAAGTACAGATTTGTATATAAGCAGCTTATTGTCGAGTGACAGTTTGGAATTTCGGCTGAGGAACCAAAATAAGTTTCGTAATTTAAGACCCAAGGCTTTACGCTTTTTGAATATGTGCGATTTCCAGGTTAGCTTACTATCCAGATGTATGCCCAAGTATTTTGTTTCTACAGCTTGTGGTAATTGAGTATTGTTAATTAAGACCGGCGGGCACGTAGAACGTTTTGTAGTGAATGTTACCTGGACAGATTTTGATTCATTCGGTTTAATACGCCAGTTTATCATCCAGAGAGCAACATTATCAAGGCAGGTTTGAAGTTTGGTGGAAGCACGGATTGGGTCACTGTCAACTGATAAAATAGCTGTGTCGTCTGCAAATGTACCGATAACACTCTCATCGGTAAAGGGAAGATCCGCAGTAAATAAAAGATAAAGCATTGGTCCCATTATGCTACCTTGAGGTACTCCTGCTTCTATATCATGAAGTACTGTAGTTTCGTTTCCATGCTTAACGAAAAAGTGCCTAGCCGAGAGGTATGATTTTATAAATATGAAAAAATTTAGAGGTAGATACAGTTTTAGTTTGAACAGGAGGCCCTCATGCCATACTCGATCAAAAGCTTGTGAAATATCTATAAATGCCGCAGTGCAATATTTTTTACCATCTATCGCATTATGGATATGTCTGACAAGTCTATGAATTTGTTCTATTGTGCTATGTTTTTGGCGAAAGCCGAATTGATGGTCAGGTATGAGTCTGTTTTGTTGGATAAACGGAGTAAGGCGCTTTAGAAACAGGATTTCCATAACTTTTGACAGGATCGGAAGTAGACTTATTGGCCGATATGATTTGACGTCTTCTGGGCTTTTCCCTGGTTTCGGTATCATGGAGATTTGTGCTATCTTCCACTGTGGCGGAATAAACCCCCTTATTATCACAGCGTTAAATAGATGAGTGAGAAATACAAATCCTTTTGGTGGGAGCTGCTGCAAAGCCATGCCTGTGATTAAATCGTATCCTGGAGCTTTTTTTACTTTTAACTTTGTTATTACATCTCTAACTTCATTAATAGTATATCTTTTAATTGGAAGTTCCAATTGATAAGGCTCTTGTAGAAAATTAATCCTTTGATTCATGACATCAGGCATATTTTGGTTATCATTTGATTTAAAGACCTGGTCCAAATGTAACGCAAATGTTTCTGCTTTTTCAATATCGCTTTTTGCCCATGAGTTGTCGATTTTGCGTATAGGTGGTTGATAGACAATCGGTCTGTTGTTCTTTTTTATGGCTTTCCAAAGGGAATATTTTGTATCACATGAAGCACTTAGCTTTTGAAGGTATAGCGACGTGCGATTATTGTTATACTTTAAAAGAAGGGCTTTAACGAGTTTACACAGTTTGTTTAAGCGAGTTTTATCCACAGGGAATCTCGACTGTTGCCAATGTTTTCTCATCCTACGCTTTTCTTTAATCAGGTATCTAATGTTAAGTGGATAATCTTGCTTAACACTTTTAGAAATTGGTGGAGTTGATTCCCATGCAGACATTTGGACACAAGAGTTGAAATGCTCTACTGCTTCAGTTACGTCAGATTCAGTTTTTAACCTGACTTCGGTATTTAGACCAATTGAAATTAGTTGACGGTAACTATTCCAGTCAGTGTTTTTATTATGAAGAATACATTTTTCCATAATTTCACAGCAGTCATTGAGAGTGATTATTATTGGCGAGTGGTCAGATGACAAGTCGAAATTGGACTTACAGGTAGTTGTTTCGATACGTACCCCCTTTGATACCGCAAAATCAATTAAGTCAGGTATTTTTTTTCTATCTGTTGGCCAATATGTGGGTTCACCTGTTGAGATTGTGTGGAGGTTGAGTACATTTATTGCTTCGAAGAGTTGACGTCCTTTTGGAGATATTAGGCGGGAACCCCATTTTAAGTGTTTAGCATTAAAATCTCCGCCTACTAGGAACCTAGGTCCAAGCAGCTGAAAAAATGATATGTACATATCTTTCGTGATACTGTGGCGCGGTGGGCTGTAGAGTGATGAGAAAGTCATGTCGCCTTCTTTAGTTTGTACTACAATGTTTGTTGCCTGGATTTCATTCTTGCAATATGGTTTTGCTTCATAATGTTTTATCGAGTTCCTTATGAGAACCGCAGAGCCACCATTTCCTTTACCACTGGGATGCATTGTGTGATAAAGTTCGTAGTTCGGAATTTTAAAGAAACTACGCGTCGTGAAATGGGTTTCTGATACTAGCATTATGTCGACCTGGTTTAATTTTAAAAATGCTTTTATTTCGATAGCATGTTTTGATAGACCATTAGCGTTCCATATGACTACTACTAAATCAAGAATTTTGTTTAGTCGTCAAGTTGATCAGTAAATTTGTCATTACTACGATTTGTTGCATCATTTGCTTCAACAGTGATGTCATCTCACGGAATTCTTCCACAAAATTATTTGGATTTGGTGAAAGCTTCTCCTCTGTTTCGCTACTGGTGTCTGACTTCACTATTTGTGCGAATGTTTCAGGTGAATGAGAAGTCGTGATGTGTTTTTTGTTTAGCGAAGGAAGAGGATTTTCTTGAATTTGTACTTCCGGCGCCTTAGGTCTTAGTTGGGGATACATTTTTTTTTGCAGGTTTTTGTATATTTGACATCCTTTGTAGTTGGCCGGATGATTTCCTTCACATAGAACACATTTGACATCATTGGATCTGCTTTTCCTTTCGCAATTTACAGAAGCATGATTTCCAGCGCACTTGATGCATTTAGGTTTGCGGTGACAGTATCCTTTTGTGTGCCCATACTGTTGGCAGTTTGCACATTGAGGGATTTCCCCTTTCGGGTGAGGTGGTTCAAATGTAACTGTAGTATACAAGAGTTTCTTAACCAAATAAATATCCTTATTATTTAGGTTTGGTGCAAGTTCAATAATAAACATGGGGAGAGGTTCACCTGACCCTCTACGTTTAATGTTCCAAACGTTTACAGCCGTATGTTCATGCTCCAGAAGTGCATTTTTGATTTCATCAATATCGGTTGAATGATGCAAATTTTTCAATATAACCCTAAAGCTTCTCTCTGTTTTTGGTTTGTAAGTGTAGAATTCAGTGTTTTTTAACTCCAACTGCTTTACAATGCTTACGTAAGAGTCAGATGTAGAAGGTTGAACTCTTACTTGACTTGGATTTAGCACTTTTAAGTCGAATTGATTTGCCGCATGTTCGTTT
>NW_024035094.1:0-4457 GCF_002237135.1 Teleopsis dalmanni | reverse complement strand
GCCCGAAAGTGGCTCTGCGGTATTTTGTCCCATTCTCGGCGAAGCGCTTGCTTGAGATGATCGACACTTTGGTATTTTTTAGTTCCAACCTTGCTTTCCAAAATACCCCAGGCACAATAGTCCAACGGATTGGCATCCGGAGATTTTGGTGGCCATTGTGCGGTGGAAATGAAGCGAGGAACCTCATTTCTTAACCATTCTTGGATGGCGCGTGCTGAGTGCGATGGTGCTGAGTCCTGTTGGAATGTCCAAGGTCTGCGGCCGAAATGTTTGCGTGCCCAGGGCTTCAGAACTCCCTCCAAAATATTTTCGCGATAGATTTGCGCATTTAATTTGACACCACGGTCGATGAATACGAGCGGCGAGCGACCATCGGCTGTTATGGCGGCCCACACCATCACCATGGCCGGCTTTTGAGTTGTGATGGCCAACCGAAGTTGCAAATTTTCAGCTGACCTCTCTGGCAAGTAAACACGATCATTTTGTTTGTTTACAAACTGCTGGATAACGAATGGTTTCTCATCGGAGAAAACCAAATTCGGCAGTTCACCACTTTCGGCCAAGCGAAACAACTCTTTAGCTTTTTCGAGTCTAACTTTTTTTTGCGCATCAGTAAGATCTTGCACTTTTTGGAACTTGAATGGCTTTAGTCCAAGCTCATTTTTCAATATTTGCCGAATGGCATATTGCGATATGTTCAGCTCACGAGCCATTTTTCGTCCACTGCGACGCGGATTTCGTTCAATTCGCTTTTTCACTTTTCGAACCATTTCTGCCGATGTTGCTGTTTTTTTTCGTCCACTTCCTTGACGTCGGGCTACGCTACCAGTATCATGGTAACGAGCGATGGTACGAGACACAAAACATTTATTCACTTCTAAATGCTGGAGGGCTCTAACGATAGCCACTTGTGGTTTTCCAGCCAAATGCAAAGCAATCACACTATCACGCTTGAATTCCATCACAAATAACTTTTTTTTTGAAAAATTCCCACCAAAATGCTTTTGTGCGCTTGTAAAGAATATAATGAGCTGTCACTAGAATAAATCTGACAGCTGTGGGACGAGCGGTTTAGAAATGACAGCAGTCTGAAGTTGGTTGCAGTTTTTTCATCTCACCTTGTATATGCAACCCTCCATTGTACCCAATTCTATCCCAAATGACCAACCTTTCTTTGTCAATACTATAGCTGGAAAAATAAAAATTACGCACCACACCAATGTTAATTTATTCGGAATACCCAATCTCAAAATTAAATTTTTTTTGTTACCATCGCTAAAATCATTCCACGGCATCCTAGGCAATGACAGCCTCAAGCAACTTTCGGCAGTAATTTACACAAAATACAACTATATGACAATACAAGATAGAGTCAGGATTAAAATAAAACAGCAAATTATACAGTCAATTAACACAATAGACTTACGGACTGATTACCTAAACGACGGACAAAAGACCACACTTAATACAATTGCGAGGAAATTTCTTAAACTTTTTGCCGAACCTGAAGAAAGACTAACCTATACTACGAAAGTGCAAGGAAGCATAAGGACGTCCACAGACACACCAATATACACCAAATTCTATCCGTACCCAATGGCATTAAAAGCGGAAGTAGAGAGACAAATCAAAGACTTGTTACAGAATGGTATAAGAAGACCGTCTCGGTCTCTATACAATTCACCTGTATGGATAGTACCCAAAAAATCAGACGCATCCGGAGAAAGGAAACATCGAATGGTAGTCGATTACAGAAAGTTAAACCTGGTAACAATATCGGACAGATGCCCTATACCCGAAATAAATGGAGTACTAGCACACCTAGGAAGAAACAAATATTTCTCCGTCCTCGATTTAAAGAGTGGCTTCCACCAGATTCCCCTAAAGGAATCGAATATAGAGAAGACAGCTTTTTCGGTAAATAACGGTAAATATGAATTTACCCGGCTACCTTTTGGTCTCAAGAACGCTCCTTCAATTTTTCAAAGAGCTCTTGACGACATTTTAAGGAACCACATAGGAAAGAGATGTTACGTTTACATCGATGACATCGTGATATTTAGTAAAGATCAAGAAACCCACTTTAATGACATCCAACAAATCTTTGATACATTAGAAAAGGCAAATCTAAAAATACAACCTGACAAATGTCAATTCCTAAAAACAGAAGTGGAATTTTTAGGTTTCATAATATCCGAAAAAGGCCTCAAAACAAATCCACAGAAAGTAGACGCAATAGTAAATTTTCCAGTACCTCAAACTTTAAAAGAACTTCGATCCTTTTTATGACTTTCAGGCTATTATCGCCGATTCATCAAAGACTATGCGAAGCTCGCGAAACCCCTTACAGTCCTTTTAAGAGGGGAAGACGGACGAGTGTCCAAAAATCAATCAAAAAAAGTCGAGATAACCCTAAATGAAAACGCCATAGATTCCTTCGAGAAACTTAAGAGATCGCTCATTAGTAAAGACATAATGCTTACATACCCCGACTACTCCAAAGAATTTGTGTTAACAACAGATGCTTCCAATTACGCAATTGGAGCTGTATTATCGCAAAACGACAAGCCAATAACCTTCATTTCGAGAACTCTTTCTAAAGCTGAAGAGCACTACGCTGCAAATGAAAGAGAAATGTTGGCGATAGTATGGTCGTTGAATTCGTTAAGAAACTACCTTTACGGTTCTGCGAAGGTTAAAATTTTTACGGACCATCAACCGCTTACTTTTGCTTTAAGCAGCAAGAACCATAATAGCAAGATGAAAAGATGGAAGGCTAGGTTAGAAGAATATGACTATGAGTTAATCTATAAGCCAGAGAAAGCTAATGTTGTGGCTGATGCACTCTCAAGACCACCACAGGTATCACAAATCAATTCATTGACAGGAACGCAACATAGTGACGAAAGTTCAGCACAAAATCTTATCCCAGCAGTAGAAGGACCTATAAATGCATTCAAGAACCAAATTTGGCTCCTAAATAGCGATGAAAGTAGCTACTAATTCAAAATACTCTTCCCCACATACCATAGACACATTTTTAATCAAAAAGTTTACGATGAACGAAGCCTAGTTTCAATTTTTAAACGTTATTTGAATCCCTTAGTAATAAACGGTCTCTTTACCTCAGAACCAATCATGGGAAAAATTCAGCAAATATATCCTGTTCACTTTTTTAATTTCAAAATACGTTTTACCCAAACCCAAGTCGAAGACCTGACTGACGAATACAGACAGGAAACAGAAATGCTGAAAGAACACAAACGCGCCCATAGAAATGCTCAGGAAAATAAAACCCAACTATTACAAAAATTTTACTTTCCACAAATGAGTGCTAAAATAGGAAATTTAGTCAAGCAATGTAAGATTTGTAAAGAAAACAAATACGACCGCCATCCAAATAAGCCACAGTTACTTGAAAACCCCATTCCGAAATATCCCGGTGAAATAGTGCATATTGACATTTATAACACAGAGAAAAATTTAGTTCTTACGGCAGTCGAAAAATTTTCCAAATATGCCCAAGTTAGAATAATAAAAAGCAGAGCTTCAGAAGATATTAGGGAACCTCTAAGACAGATAATTTTTGCATTTGGCGTACCTAAGGTAATTGTAGTAGACAACGAAAAAGCGCTAAACTCAGCCTCCATATGTTTTATGATGCAAGACCAACTTGGAATAGAAATCTACAAGACACCTCCTTACGCAAGTACAGTAAACGGACAGGTAGAACGATTTCACTCAACCCTCTCAGAAATCATGCGCTGCTTAAAAGCGGAACGAATACATAGATCATTCCTAGAAATTTTGGACAGATTGGTATATGAATATAACTACACAGTACATTCAACTACAGGAAAGAAACCGATAGAGACATTTCTTGGACGCAGAGTTTCTACAAATCCTGACCAGTACGAAAATGCTCGACAGGAAAACATTGAAGCACTTAGGAAAAAACAAGCAAAAGACTTAGAGGTACACAATCGGAAAAGGACTCCAATGAAAACATATTTGCCAGGCGACATTATTTACGTGCGAATAAACAAGAGATTAGGCTCAAAAATTACTACTAGGTATAAAAAAGAAATAGTAAAGGAAGACAAATCTAGCATAGTTATAACAGAAAAAGGACGAACTGTATACAAAGGTAATATTAGAACTTAACTCATTTGGTTACTTTCAGATTAATAATACCACTTACTAGTGGCGAATTCCGTAATCTTGATTACACAAATTCACGACTAGCAACCTTCAATACAGGATGGACCAAAATTTAAACCGGAACCTACAAAATTATACATACGATAGACGTAGACGAATACCAACGGACTTTGGACGAACTTAACTCCACAATAAGACACAAAATAATTTCTGACAATCCCTTACTCCCTTTCCTATACCATGAAGTAACCGAAATACAAGGTTTCTTAAGTAGACTAAAGCCAAAGGTCAATAAA
>NW_024035093.1:0-4461 GCF_002237135.1 Teleopsis dalmanni | reverse complement strand
AATATCACTGTCATTATAATAATAATAAGTTCAAAGAGTTGTTAGAGACTACAGACTAGAAAATTGAAAAAGCGTTATGGTTTTTCCAAAATATCACAATTGCTCCTAAGACTTAGGAGCAAGGCTCTGTCATTATATTAATAATTGATTTTGTAATCCTGCAAAAATATTATAATGAACCCCAACTGAGTCTCAACACTTCCTTTGTTAGGAATTGCATTTGTCAAAAAGTCCTAAGACTTTCTTTGTAAGACTATCATTATATTAGTAATTGATTTTCTATTCCTGCAAAATTATTATAACGAACCCAACTGAGTCTCAACACTTCCTTTGTTAGGAATTGCATTTGTCAAAAAGTTCTAAGACTTTCTTTGTAAGACTCTGTCATTATATTAGTAATTGATTTTCTAATCCTGCAAAAATATTATAATGAACCCCAACTGAGTCTCAACACTTCCTTTGTTAGGAATTGCATTTGTCAAAAAGTCCTAAGACTTTCTTTGTAAGACTATCATTATATTAATAATTGATTTTGTAATCCTGCAAAAATATTATAATGAACCCCAACTGAGTCTCAACACTTCCTTTGTTAGGAATTGCATTTGTCAAAAAGTTCTAAGACTTTCTTTGTAAGACTCTGTCATTATATTAGTAATTGATTTTCTAATCCTGCAAAAATATTATAATGAACCCCAACTGAGTCTCAACACTTCCTTTGTTAGGAATTGCATTTGTCAAAAAAGTTCTAAGACTTTCTTGTAAGACTCTGTCATTATATAATAATTGATTTTCAAAATCCTGCAAAAAATATTATAATGAACCCCAACTGAGTTCAACACTTCCTTGTAGGAATTTGCATTGTCCAAAAATCCTAAGACTTCTTGTAAGACCATCATATATTAGTAATTGATTTTTAATCCTGCAAAAATATTATAATGAACCCAAACTGAGTTCTCAACACTCCTTTGTAGGGAATTGCCATTTGTCAAAAGTCCTAACACTTTCTTTGTAAAACTCTGTCATTATATTAGTAATTGATTTTCTAATCCTGCAAAAATATTATAATGAACCCCAACTGAGTCTCAATACTTCCTTTGTTAGGAATTGCATTTGTCAAAAAGTCCTAAGACTTTCTTTGTAAGACTCTGTCATTATATTAATAATTGATTTTCTAATCCTGGAAAAATATTTAATGAACCCCAACTGAGTCTCAACACTTCCTTTGTTAGGAATTGCATTTGTCAAAAAGTCCTAAGACTTTCTTTGAAAGACTCTATCATTATATTAATAATTGATTTTCTAATCCTGCAAAATTATTATAACGAACCCAACTGAGTCTCAACACTTCCTTTGTTAGAAATTGCCATTATCAAATAGTAAATAACCCATTTTTTGTTTATAAAAAATATTAATTAAAATTTATTATCCTGCTAGAATGTTATAATAATAAGAGAATTTGCTGAATCTCATACATTGAGTCTTACGAAATTTTAAGAAATATCTGAGAAATTTTTCATTATGTTATTATTTTCATTTAATACGATAAGAACAACTTCATTTAAGAGTGCGAGTATCTTTTGAACTATTTAAAGAACACTTTTATTCATATCACATAGCACAATACACAATTTTTATTATTTATTTTCCATTAAACTGAGTCACGATTTGTTTGCCATTGCAATTCGATTATATTTTCAAGCAAAACTTAACTTAGATACAAATTTAAACTCACCATTTTTTATATAATTTCTTTAAATATAAATATATTATATAGTATTTTAACTAAATTATAAAAACTATTCGAAATCACTTTACAATATATATGTATATTGAAACAGAAGCTGCAGTCGTTCCAATAACTTCCTCGGTTATAAAAAATTCTGAGGTTTCGACCGTTCGAAAAACAACCTCAAACTAATGACGGATTAGGATCGACGTGAGCTTTTTATATGAATTCTAGAGAAAAACCCTCGAAGGCGGCTTCAAAATTACGCTTCAGTACGTTTAACCAAAAAGAGCATAGCTCAAAAAAAAAGTTCGCTGAAATGAGTTAATCTCACATAAAACGTAATGAGGTAAGGTAATTTGGAGATTCGAGTATGGTTTGAAATTCTAGTTAGAGAATGTTGGCTAAGTGTAGAAAACTTGATTGAATATTTAAAGTAACAAACAAATAAAGTGATGCGCTTGTTTGCTCATTATGTCAACTGAGCGTACTAACAGATACATCAGTACAGTCATCACTACATTTAAACGAAAGAAATCGAAGCCTGCGTAGGCGTTCTAAGAACATTAAAAATAGTATTTATTTATATATTATTAATTGTATTTGTTGTTTGAAGCTGCCAAACAGCAAATTAATTAATTATATTATTTAAATTTAAAACTTTGTCTCATTTTATTGAAAATTTTGATTAAAATATTGCGAATTTATACGCTTTCTTTTCTTTTTAATTTCTTTATAAACTGCTAATTTATGCCTACACATGAGACTATTATCTAAAACTTTATTATATAATCAAATAACTAATAAAAATGATAGATTTTGGTAAATAATTAAAAGAAAGCAGGTGTTAAAAAGAAGTGGCTGATGTTACAGCATTTAATGGTAAAAATGACACCTAGTAACAACTATTATGTTGATGTCCTGCAAAACATGCTTAAAATGTTTTGAGTTCCACAATTTCGAAAGTTGGAGGGCATCTCAGAAAGGGAACTACTAGCTCTACTTAAATGCGTAAAAAGCATCAACATCCTAAACGGTGCCTACTATATAGTGATCGAGCTCCATCTGCTATCCATAGAAACTAATAGATCTATATATGACTAACGTGAGCCAGATTCATTTAACCTAACAACTTTTTGAGGATGATTTGAGGATGATTTTTCTGGGATGACTGTGTCGATGGTTCCCTTGGTTAATGTTAGGTTAAAGTGGCGGCTTTGTGTACCAAGAAAGCACACTTGCACTATTACTTGAGCTCAGTATCAAATAATGACCTTTTGTGATACCACAGGAATAGCATTGGTTCGTGCATTGACTAGAAGGTCACTAAGATGCCGTAAACATCGATTTGCTAAAAATGGTGCAGACGATGTTCCTTATGTTACAGTGTTCAATTGGTAAATCTTTAATTCTTCGTTTGGACTTTCCTTCCACAGAATGAGTTGAAAGTCGCGATCTGCCTCGTCAATCAAAACTTGACGGTACATTTTAGTAATGTGAGCAGTTAATGCATATTTATGCATTCGAAAATGAAGTAATGTTGTATATAACTCTTCTTAATGACAGTTGAGTTGATGATCTCGAAGAAGATTCAAAGACTACACGAAGTTTTGTTAATGTACTTTGTGGTCTTAATACGCACTGATGCGGTATGAAGTAGTGGGGATATACAGAGAAGTTACGAGCTGATAAAGTCATGTGACCTGGATTTACATATTTTTTCATAAAATCCATGTATAAAACATGCAGAGCAGCTTCCTCAAGATTTTTGATATTCTCTTAGCTAATATATAGACATTGACACATGAGATGAAACACAGTTTCCTCCTCGTCCTGACGGTTCCCTAAATTTTCACCATTATTAAAACATCTTCACCTTCTATGCAAAACAATGTTGGTAGATACAAATGCATTATGGATATCTGTAAGAGAAAGCTACTCATTACAAACATACGAGTAGTATTCTTAATTTCTTTGGGCAGCTTGTAGTGGATGACCTCTGCATAAAAGTCGATTGCCGATAGAGTGATCAAAATTTGAATCCCTTTGAACAGAATGGCCAAATCGACATCTACAAAAGCATTGACAACGGTAACGAATATAACTATGTCTATTTAAATCGACATAGCTGGAGAATGTAACTTTATTGTGAAATAGTGCTACTCTATTAGGTAATTCGTTTGAATGTTGCAAATATAAATTATTTTACCTAACTTGTTCGGTTTGACTACTGTATAAACGTCGAAGGCGGCTAGAGTTTGTCCTACTATTATAATATTATATGAATATTAGATAATATTTCGTTAGAACGATATGATTTTAAGTTATTTTGGTAAACTTGCTCAGTTTGTGCTCTACGCATAAGTCGATGGTCGCACTACTGCCTGTGATTATAGTATTCGTTCTGTCGATGTTTTCTTATTTTTTTGGATATATAAGACAATCGTTGTTCGCAAAATTTGCCACAACCTGGACTAATTATTTGTCTTAGCGTCATAGCTTCATATGTATCATAGTTCTTAGGGGTATCAAATATCGTTTTTATTTTTTTTATTGAATGATCAATATAGTTATTTATTCAACATCATTGATATAATTTATCTATTTCAATTAATATTGCTCTTACCTTCTTTTGTTTATGAAGGGTAAAACTACACCGAGAGTAGTTAGTAAAAGGCACTAGTCGTAATAAAAAGACAATATTTGACCATCAACAATACGGTTATGTCACGATA